>NW_024962262.1:70702886-70829954 GCF_019238085.1 Lagopus leucura
AAATATATATATTTTTGTCAACCCTACTTACCCATGACAACTATAATGATAATGCTCCTAAGGCACATGTGAAAAGAGGCTGTGATATTTTGAGTAATAGCTGCCTGCTGCGAGTCAGTGTATTGCAGTGCATTCATCTGTATGCCATGTCAGCGATGGCTGTACATTTTGTACATATGATTGTCCATCATTAGAAATTATGGCATTATTTCTTTACCTCAGAGTTCTGTAAGAAAAGCAAAACTTGGTTTTTGGAACTTCTGTGATACAGGTGTCCAAACGCTCATTCTGTTCAACTTTGGAACAAACTGAAGGTTTTGAAACTCAGGGGTTTGAATGATGGTTCCTCTTCAATCCTTGGCTATACTTTTCCCAAAGTTGGAAGGTGCACGCATGTGACCTGCAAGGCACCGCCTCAGTGGACTCTGTCTTTTGTTCAAGGCTTTGCCCTCCTATGCCCTGTCTCTTGTTCTTTCAAGTTGCTGCAGAGATGAGCTCCATTTCTGTTTCCTTGTGTGAGGGTCCCTGTTAACTCCCCCATCCCCTCTCTCCCTGAAGGACTCCTGAGGTTTATTCAAATGTACCCAGTAACCGTGCCATTATAGCTTGTCATATGTTTGTTGATGAGGAATGACTGGAAGGGGAAGGAAAGTATAGTTCTGTGTTCTGACTAAACTTTGCCTCATCAACATAGCTTTATAACACTTTTTGTGTGTAATGTATTTAAATATCACGCGTGAGACTGAGACAAGCAATGGACTGAGATAACACACCCATCCCTTCTGTCATTGTTGGGACAGGGACTGTTTCACAGGTCAGTTTGTTTTTCTGTGGCCCAGCTTCCTTATCTGTGAATCTGCTGCAGTACCCTTGGTTATTTGTAAAACATCCTGAACTACCTTAGTGATCCATGTTTAAGAAGACTAGATTATATTGTTATTGGATGTTACCCATTGGGTTGGTTTTTTTTTTTTTTTTTGGCTTTGAAGCATGTACAATGTAATAGGAATCCAGTGGTTTCATTTTAATCTCTTTTTAACATCCTGGAAAATAATTTTGTGGAAATATGTATATGACTATATCTTATCTTGCCTATGTTTTATAGTGTGATAATTGAAATTCTGTTATTATCTGTTGCATGGGAAACAGATTCACAAGGACTAAGTTGGGAGTGGTAGTTATAGTCAAGATAAGAAAAAAGTCTCTGTTGCTTAGTTATTTAAAAAAAAAGAGCGAGGAAGCCTGTCACCTGCCAACTGGCAAAGAATTTCAAATTGTGCTATAGAAAATATTTGGAGCTTTTTTTTTTTTTTTTTTTTTTTTTAAATTGTGATTCCTGTTGGCTTGCCTCAAAATCACATAATATTCTCTTCTGTCTGTTATTGCTAAACTTCTGTACCTTTTTTTCCCCTTCTTTTTCAGGCAACAAGGAACAGCAGTATCTTCCCGCAAAGTGTTACTTGTTCTATAAGTTTGGGCAGAACTGAGTTTACCCAACTCTACTATGAAGAAGTGACCAAGAATGGATGCGACATAAAACAGAAGTCATACAGACTTAGTCACCAGTTTTGATTAACTACTTACTGTAAGTAAGAATAAGACTTGTTTTCTCTTGTCTGTCATGCAAATATGAGTTCAATGGAGTGCTACTGGTAATACTAATAGGTGTATACCATGAACAGCCATCCTAAGCTGTTGTGAACTTGGCATGCTCTTTGGTGCTAAGCTGCTCTTGAAATTCACTTTGGAGATGTTTGCGGTTCAGTTCTGGGTGAGGTAATGATAGAGGTGCAGGCTCTAAAAGAACTTCTTGCCTCAGGCTGAGCTGTGCTGTGTCTTTATGCAACTGCTGTCTACAGCAGTGGCCTTCAGCAGAGGCCATTCTGTGCCCATGCGCAGGGCTTGCTGGAGCTGGAAAGCTGGAGAACTGTATTGCTCAGCATGTGACTGAGCCCCTTTCTCTGCTTTTCCTCATGTAGAGTAACATTATGAGAAGTCTCTTTAGATCTAATCATTAAAATGATTGCTTGTGGTGGTGTGTAACCTTCTTTGTTAGAAATATGGCAGCAAACATTGTCGCATGTCTTGTGTATCTGCAAATTGTTGGTTTTACCTAGCGTTAATGGTTAACTTTAAAATAAACTGCTATATGCTTGAAACACTGGATGCAGCTCTAACATTTGCACTGGTTTGGCTTGTTGTTTCCCCACTGTGTGTCTTTCCCTATTTTTGGTGTGGTGGCCACAGCACACAACCAACACGGAAGAGTGAAAACGGCATGGTTTGCAGGGCTACCGGATGTAGCATTATTAAATGAGTCCATTGAATTTGTATTTCCTGATGCTTTGTTTGAGCTCTTGTTTCCGTGTCACGCGCTTCAGTGATACATGAGTAAGTGCTGAGGGAGAGGCGGGAGGAGCAGCTGGGTGCTGACAGCAGGTGGAGGCTGACAGGCTGCTGGATATCACCACTCCTGTAGCAGGAGCGGGCACCGCCGCCATCCTCTGGGTTTGCGTGATGCTCCTGTGGATGAATGACTGCCACTGTGTGATCCACTGGGTTGTATTGAGAGGCTATTGAGATCCAGTTTCAGGCTGTACCTTCATTTATACTCTCTCTCAAAAGACTTCCATATTTCTTTTTCCCCCTAATTTGGCATTTTTCTAAAGATTTAACTGATGAGAGAGGTGGACAAAGCTTTTTGGTTACAACCATTTCCGTTATGACCACTTCTTGTTTTTTTTTTTTATAGGTTCAGTCTTTACGTCTAAACACTTGAATTGTTTCAAGACTGCTGTAAAGGAAAGATGACCTCTAGCGTAGTAAGTGAACAAAATGTTCCTTTCTGAATTTTTGTTTTTGTGAGGTTGTGTCTCTTTACAACTATTAGAATGCTGAAGGATGTGCTGGTTAGTAAGTCTTTAAAGAGGTGGGTAGAAGGAATTCTCATGCTTTCTGCATAATGGGAAAGATACACTGTAAGACAGGTGTAAGAGGCTTGAATTAATTAGCATTTCAAGTGCTCAGGTATTGATGGGACTAGATTTATGCTTTTAAACCGTATGTTTGAGAGAGATTGGAATGGCTTCTGATTCGTAAATCTCTTGCAGGATAAGTATTCTGCATCTTGTTGTAGACCAGGGTGTTTTGGAAATAGCTCAGGTGTGCCTTGCATTGCCATGGAACAAAATGGCAAGTAAGCCTTTTTCTTGAACCTGGACAGTTGAGTATATAAGGGCTGTTAGTTGTCAACATTTCTTTTGATGATAGTATTGCCTGAACCTTGCTCCTTATTTGTACTGATGTTCAAGTGAAATGACCAGTGCAGCTAACTGGTAGGCTGGGTTTAAGAATCCTTTTAAGGTTGAATTATTTTGGATCAGGAAATTGATCTTTTAACATGCCTTCAGGGCTCACTCTGTTGCTATCTTTATTATTCAGAGTGTGAGGTATTATGTACATGCTGTAAATCTCTTTCTCCATGTAAATCAGTGTGTTGGACACTTGCTAGGATTTTGGTAGGACAGGGGGGAATGGTTTTAAACTAAGACAAGGGAGGTTTAGGTTAGATATTAGGAGGAAGTTTTTTAAACTCAGAGAGTGGTGACACACTGGAACAGGTTGCCCAAGGAGGCTGTGGATGCCCCATCCCTGGAGGCATTCAAGGCCAGGCTGGATGTGGCTCTGGGCAGCCTGGTCTGGTGGTTGGCGACCCTGCACACAGCAGGGGGTTGAAACTGGATGATCTTTGTGGTCCTTTTCAACCCAGGCCATTCTATGATTCAGTACCTAGTAGAGTTCTGCATGGAGGTGGCATCTTAAATTTACTTTGTTCTAATTGCAGTCTTGCTTTTTTTTTTTTCCCTTTTTTTCTCATAACGTTATCATTTAGAATCCACCACCGTACTACGAAAATCATGGCTTCCAGACAGAAAACTACTATTCTGCCAGGCCACAAGTAGGTGCTAATCCATATCCACAGTACTTTTCTACGAATGTTCCATCAGTGCCAACTTATATCCCAAGAGTTTCCAACCATCAGTCAAGCATTCCAGTAGCACCTCCATCCAGTTCGTCCAGGATGTGTTCATCAAGTAAGATTCGTTGGCATTTCTTCCAAAGTTAGACTTAATGTCTTCCAGAGTAAGATAAGAAATAAAAGTGGTCTTTCCTTCAGATTCCTGTATTGAGAGAATCTGTGAGGGCTGCTTCCTCTCTATAAACGAGGAAGTGATGGCTGGCTGTTGTACCAGGAACCTGAACAATTTGGAGGAAAGGTGGTGTAATGGAGAAAAGTTTGATGAGCAAACACCACCAATTTTTAAATTCAGTAAAATGCACATAGCGCTTGTGACCATGCTGGAAATTACTTTATTTGTGAACCTAATTTCTCATTTTTATCCATACTTTCATTTCAGGTATGAAGAAAATCGTAATAATTGTAGTATCCATTTTAGTAGTCGTCGTTTGTGCAATTGCTGCTTTCTTGATCTGGTATTTTGGTAAGAATTATTCTTTTTGTTGTTGTTCTGAAAAGAAAAGATGTAGTGCTCTTTTAAAGTTAGAAATATAGATTATTGTCTTTCATTTTATGCTGAATTAAGGGCAAGGAAGTCTTTGTTACCTGTTTCATAAGAGATAAACTAGTGTGGCTTTTAAAAAAAGGCCTTAACTGTGGGATGTTTGTTTGTTTTTTAATAGTGCTACTATTGCTTTCTTTTCGTTTTGTCAAATGAATACATTTTTGACATCAAATGATGTCAGTTTTTTGCCTCCTCTGGAGCAGCTGGCTTTTCTGGAAAGCTACAATCTGTCTGGGAAAAGCTGAGGCAGTACAGCTCTATGTTGTAGTAGCTTTACTAAAGAGTAGCTTTACAAAGAATAGCTTTACAAGGGTTTGTGTTTTGGTGGATAGCTGGCATGTGATTGTGGGCAACTGATCCTACAGTACATTTAATTTGGGAAATTAGTGCTATATATTAACACTGAAATGAAACTGTATTCTAAATTCTAACTTGGCTTAGCTTCAAAGGAAGGAGATGAAGTAAATTCATATGCCTTAGCTGCTGAAGTTAAGGTAAATGATCAGTACGTATTTTACTTTGGTAATATGGGACCATACTTAAAGCTGAACTAGTTTGCCTATGTTTATTTGCTTTTGTGAGGCTTTTGATGCAAGTGGGTTAAAGTTGTGTGTGCCCAGTCCAAGTAACCACCGTAAGCTGGAACACAGGTGACATGTTGAACTTGGACGTCAACTCCAACCGGAATGACTGAGCTCTGAAGCTGGGCTATAGCAGTTATGTTTGGCTTACCCAAGTCGATTTTGTGATAACTTAATTTCCCTTTCAATTGAATAATTTTTCTAAGAAAATTGAAGAACAATTTGCTATGTTGTTAGGAACCTCTCTGTTCTCTATGGGAAGGGAAAGGAAAACAGAAGGTAGTTCATTTAAAATTACTAGGCAGCCACTTTGTGTTCTTAGTTGTTTTTTTTTTTTTTAACTCAGATTTATGCAGGGTGAATGTAGTCTTCTATTAAGCAGGACTGAAAACAACAAGGTGTGATTAATTTCTTCTTTCTTCTCTGCTTCGTTGGTGTGAAGTTGACTCCTTTCAGAAAACTTAGTAGAGCTTGTTTATTTGGGGGAGGCAATGGACAAAATCGTCCATTCAGTCAGCTGCATCAATGAGTTAATCTGACAAGTGATGTGAAGGACAAAGCAATAAATCTTTGATTGTGTTGGGCGAGGTTTCCTCCCAGCTCTGAGTTTTAAGAGTTTGCTGGTGCTTTGCTCTATTAAACTGACGTGTTCCATAAGGTGAGAGTTGGTGGTGATTGCTTGAGGCTAAGCTGATGTTCAGTCTGATGACTTTGTTGCTCCTTTCAGTTGAGGATCGTTGTCTTGGATCCTTAATAGAGTGTGGATCTTCGGGAGTGTGCATTTCTCCCTCATTGTGGTGTGATGGAATAACTGACTGCCCAAATGGGGAGGATGAAAACCGTTGTGGTGAGTACCAGCAGTCAAGCCAGCAGCAAGAGTTTTTTGGTCAAATTCCTTTGTCTAAAGCTTGCTAAGTTACCATAGGGCCAGCTTAGGCTCAGCTGTATCTCTTAAATGGCTTGGGATGTTTGAATACATCAAATCTTATATCTGGATCTTCAGTCGGTTTCCGGTTGATTGAAAAGCTGAAGCAAAATGACTGGCTCAGAGTTGAGTTTGCTGGAGTTTTAATATTTTAAAAACAGTTTCTCTTTTTATTTAATTTTCGTTTATGCAAATCTGAGTATGACACTGGCTCTGGAATGAACTGTTGTTGTAGAACTTCAGGTGATAGTATAGAGCTTTTTCCACATATTTCACATTCCTCGTTCTCCAAGTACTTATTTTCAGTTTCACATCTGCTTTGTGTAAGAAAGGTCTGATTAGTGTTTTTCCAACTCAAGAGCTGACAAGAAAAGCTGTGGCGAAGAGCTGGAATTGTGAGGTGAAAATGTCATCTGTTTGCCCATTCCAAAGGTCTGGCACTTGATGCTAGCACCTGTGTTGTGCTTATGCTGTTTGTGAACTCCTATTCTGTACTCCTATTCTGTCCGTGCTTCATGCAGTATTAGCTTTTACTGGCATGTGCTCTAACAGCTGTTCCTCTCCATTTAGTTGAATAATTAGTTTTTGGGGAAGCTTGCTCAGTCTGCTCTTTTACTTGAATTATTTTGCTTTAAATTCTTTTGCAGATAAATACACAGTGGGGCATAGAAGATTGCTCCTTGTTATGTTTTTGCTCTATAGCACTTGTCTGAAGCAATTTGGCACATTAAGATATAACAGAAATAGATTACGTCAGATTATATTTTATTTACATGTAATACATGGCTGTGTAGGTAAAAGATGGAAAATTGAGTATTGCAATCTTCTGCAGTGTTAGAATATGAAAGAGTTTTGAGAATAAGAACTGAAATGATGAACACTATATTGCATACTTTTCCTTAAAATTTCTAGTAGAAACTGTCTACTTGATATTTACTCTAAAATTGAATAGATGGCAGCATTAAATTAGCACCAGCTTGTGCATACAAATATCATGGGTGGCAGAACCTTTAAACAGGGCAGTAACATAGTGTGTGTGGTGTTCTTATGTTTTGGGGATTTGTTCTTTTCTTCCTTTTCTGGCAGTTAGACTTTATGGACCAAACTTCATCCTCGAAGTTTATTCACCTGTCAGCCAAACCTGGTACCCTGTTTGTGAAGATGACTGGACTGATGATTTTGGAAAGATTGCATGTCAAGACATGGGTTACAGTGTGTAAGTCTAACCTTTGTCAGTCTTTGCAAATACATGGAAAAGTTAATATTCCCTTAAATCTTGCAGTTGTTAAGAATACAAATCAGAAACAAAAAGCAGTTAGTGATCTAGCTTTGTTGAACTCAAGCGGATCTAATTTAACAATGATAGGTGTTACAGAATCAAAATGGAAAGTTCCTCTGACAGGTGATGTGTTTCTGGCATGCATGCAGTAGTTACTCCATGGGGTCACTTGTATGTTAACTCACAGTAATCCTCCAAAGCTTGCTTCACAGTACCAGCTTGTTACAGTTGCCCAGTAACATCCATTCTGGCTTAATTTGTCATCAGTATTACATGGAAAGCTTTGATCTCCTGAGGACACAAATAACAGATGCTTGTGTGGAAGATCAGCACAAATGTTTGTGGCAAGAATGCTGTCCATGTTCTCCGTGCATAATGCTGTAGCCTGAATTCTTCTGCAGTTGAAATACTTTATGTTGCCTGTCTCTGATGTGGCAAGTGCTGTCTTCCAGTGTGTAATGTAATGAGGGCAATTAATTGCCCAGGCAGATCTGGCATGTGCACAGGCTGCCTGCAGCACTTGTAATTAAGGACTCTGAACCAGCAATAACCAAAGTAGTTCTCAGACAGTAAGTCAACCCAGCAGCAATGTTGCAAGGCTGTTCCTCAGCTGGAAAGCCCTGCAGAGCAGCAGCATTTACTACCCCTGAGGCTGTCCCATAGAAATGTGTTTGCTAGAACTTATTAGACTTGAACTTCACTGTGTATGTAGAGATGCAAAGGCATCTCTTCATCGTGCCTTGTTTCATGAAGGTGAAGAGTGGTACCATGTACACATAATAGATAACAATATTATTTTAATCTACTAATTAACTGTCTGGTGGGAAACTGAGCTTGAAAGATTTCTTTAAGAATCAGTCTCTGGCGCTAGTACTGCACTGTTGGGTTCTTTCTGTGCTTAATACAGAAAGAAATTAATATTTTAGAATTGCCCTTGTCAGAAGCTGTGGCTTGGCACTGTTTATTGTCATTTGAAAACCAAAACTGCTGGTTTTCTTAGTGCGATCTTTCTGTTTCACAGAGATACATATTACTATAGCCAAGGAGTAGCAGCTGATGTCTCCATTAGAAGCTTTATGAAGCTAAATGCAAGTGCGGGGAATACAGACTTGTACAAAAGGCTGCAAAGCAGGTATTGTTGCTAAAAAAAAAATAATTTCTTTTTATCAAGAAATTATTTTTATTTTTTCAGCTGTTGTAGGAGATATAGCCTGCCTAACAATAAAAGGAAAGAGACCTTGTTTTCAGTCTGCTTGCAGCAGCTGCTCTTCTCTGTATTTAAAAACACTTCTACTCTTCTTTTAAAAGTGTAGATGCCCTATCCTGTTCCTCTGTGCTCTTTGGAAGGTTGACATGTCAAAGTTGCATTAAACAAGTCTGAAGCCTCTTATTCGCAAACATGTAGATTGCTATACCTGAAAAGTTATTGTCTTACTCCCTTGTTGTTCAAATTCCTCTATGACTATTTCATAAATCAACTCAATTTTCTCTTATGCTGTTCTTTATCTTGCTCCTCAATAGGCTTACAAGCCTTATGTGCTGCCTGGCTGTACTGTGGTCTGCGGTCTTCCATGTGACAGTTTTGGCGAATGCAAGAAACGGTGAAGGCCAGATGGGTATTGGTAGGGTAGCTGGAGAGAGTGAAGAAAGGAGGAAGATGAGCATGAAAGCAGGGCATATAGCTGGAATGGGTAGGAAGAAGCTGGAGGGTGAGGGTGAGCTCTGCCCACTGTCTGCTTCGCTGGGTGTCTTAAAGCTTGTTTGCTCTTCTCTATTTCTATTGCAGTGATTACTGTGCATCAGGAAATGTGGTTTCTCTGCGCTGCATAAGTAAGTATATGTTTCTCAGACTTCCACTTGTTGATGCCTTGAAGCACTCTGCCCATAAATCCTTTTGAATCTGCATGAATGATTGTTTGGTGGGAACGATGACTAAATTCTGTGCCCTGGTTTTAGACTTTAAGGAGCAGAATGGCAGAGGAGACAAGGGGAATGTTAGGTCCCCAGCTTTGTCTTTACTGTTACATGTTCCTTTAAACAGCTTGTCCCATGATGAGCTCTGTAATCATTGCTGTGCGATGTGGAGGGAAGTCTTTGGTGCACTGACACGTGGCCATCCGGTGGTCATCGCTGTTCCTCACCACAGTGAGGTGACCCCTGGGTGTTGCCTGTCCTGTTGCATGGGGGTGTGTGTCTGTGTGGCTCACCAAAGACATTCAAAGGCCAGCGTTCAAGGGTGTAACAATCCACCCTCTCACGGTTCACTTCTGAAGTGATGAACTGTGATGCACAGCTACCAATGAGGAGGGCAGTGTGAAGGATTGGAGCCTTGGTCCACCCTGTCCCCATGAGTCCCAGCACCATAGAGCAATGGCTGGGCTGTGGCATCAGCTCGCAGCAGTGCAGTGGATGTGGTCCGTGCTCCCTTTCTATTGAGCTTTAGTGAAGCCTGCGATGAAGAAACCGCCTTTGAAACCAGCTCTCTCTAATGCGTGTCTGTGTATGCCTGACCCCTCAGAGTGCGGCCTGTCCACTAACAGCAAAGCCATCATGGGCAGGATCGTGGGTGGCAGCATGGCGACGCTGGGGCAGTGGCCGTGGCAGGTGAGCCTCCATGTGCAGGACACCCACATCTGTGGAGGCTCCCTCATCACCCGTGAGTGGCTGGTGACGGCAGCCCACTGCGTGGAGGGGTGAGTGCCTTTATTTGCTCATGTCTTCATGCTGCAGGGGAGTAAAGCCCAAGCTAGTATTAACCATAGATGTATGTATACCTATCTGGGGAACACTTTGTGTAGGCTTTGAGGAGAAGGAAGGCTGGTATTTTGTCAATTTTTAACTTGAAAGCAGAAACTTAAAGGACAGTTAAGTGTATTTATGTTAAAAGGCAGCTGCTTTTATTGGAGGGAAAGCCCAGTAAGCAAAGACATTTTAACGGTTGGTTGAATCACAGTTTGAGGCTCAGCCAAGGGAAAATAACTTTGTCCTTAACCTTGAGAAAGGAATGTGAGCGTTTAGTTCTATGTGAAGATCTTATCCCTCCTCTGTTTTCTACTGTGTGCTCCATAATATACAAAAGTGTTAGGAGTGGTGACCAAGGTGTAGCTGGGTTTTAAGGTTCAGGTTAAATTTGGTTTTCTTTGCAAAGTGGTTGTCAGTTCCGGGGAGGGGGGGGAGGGAAGATCTCACACATATAGAAAGTCCTCTATGGAGCATGTGGGAATTGTTCTGGAGCACAGAGACTAATTAAATTATACCTAGTGAATATGCCTGATGTTAAAAACAAAAACAACAAAAACCCACCAAACAGCTACCTAGCATTTTCAAGATAAATTCCTTCACTAGATTACATTTTTGCTAATTCTGGTTTCTGCTGCCCTTCCATGTTTTGGGTAGCACATGAGTGATAACACTGACATATGAGACTTCAGAAATAACACCTTGATCCCTCAGTTGCTGAAATCAATAAAGAGGCTTCTGTGTTCCAGTCTCAGGCTATAATTTGCTGTGCTGAGTGACAAAGGGGATTGGCAGTGATACTTAACTTACTTCAAATAATTTTTGTACACTTATGAAACTGGAGTCAAGCTCTCCTGAAGTTAGATGGCCTGTAGCTTGTCTTTTAGGAAAAAAAAACAAAACAAAGCAAAAAAAAAAACAAAAAACCCCAAAAACAAAAAAATCTTGTGGTCAGTTTTTGTTAGTACATTTGCATTACAGTAAAAGTCATGCTGCTAAAGTTGACTGATGAAGGGAGACTGGCCAAAAATAAGGCACGAGTTACTGTTTGCTTTTGCCTCCAGAAGTGGCAGTCAAATACATATGCATTCTTGGTCATGGATAGTAAAAACAATTCTTGGAAGGTTGAGTTCCAGTTCTGGGCTTCCTGGTACAAGAAAGACAGGGATCTCCTGGAGAGAGTCCAGCGGAGGGCCACAAAAATGATAAAAGATCTGGAGCATCTTCTGTATGAGGAAAGGCTGAGTGACCTGGGTCTGTTCAGTCTTGAGAAAAGAAGACTCAGAGGGGATCTGATTAATGTTTATAAGTATCTTAAGTGTGAGAGTCAAAAGGACATGGCCAACCTCTTTTCAAAGGTCTGTGGGGACAGGACAAGGGGAAATGGCCATAAGCTGGAGCATAGGAATTTTCACACCAATATGTGAAGGAACTTCTTCACAGTAAGGGTGATGGAGCGCTGGAAGAGGCTGCCCAGAGAGGCTGTGGATTCTCCTTCTCTGGAGATTTCAAGACTCACCTGGATGCCTACCTAGGCAGCCTGAGGTAGGGGGCCTGCTTTGCAGAGGGGCTGTTCTGGATGATCTCTAGAGGTCCCTTCCAGCCCCTACAATTCTGTGATTCTGTGGTTCTGTAAGCTGAGTTTCTCTGCCAGCAAAGCAAATCTTCTAACGCTTGTTTTTTTCTGTAGACAATTTTCTGATGCATACGTCTGGACTGTTTATGCTGGGATTCTGAACCAGAATGAGATGCTGTCAACATCTGGATACAGAGTGCAAAAAATAATTTCCCATCCAAATTATGATACAGATTCTAAAGACAATGATGTTGCCCTTATGAAGTTAGAGACACCGCTGACTTTTACTGGTATGTATTCTGCTCTTCTTAAGGGGGGTGGGGGGGAGGGAAAAAAGCAGGGGGTAGTGAGTATATCTCTTAAAACTTCCGAAGTTGATCAAGAAATCCTTGTAGATACTTACGGGAAGAACAAAAGAATATGAGTAGTGATACCTTAATGTGCCCAACCAACAAAAAAACCCCAATCCTCTAAAACCAACCCAAACCTCTGTTCCAAGTTCTTGATCAGATTCCTTGCTTTAAACTAAAAAGGGAGATTTAGGTCAGATATTAGGAGAACAGTGAGGCACCGGCACAGCTGCCCAGAGAAGCTGTGGTGCCCCATCCCTGGAGGCGCTCAAGGCCAGGTTGGATGGGGCCCTGGGCAGCCTGAGCTGGTGGGGGGCAGCCCTGCCCGCAGCAGGGGTTGGGGTGGCGTTGGCTTTAAAGTCCCTTCCAACCCAAGCTGTTCTATGATTCCCCATGTTAGCAGATTGGTAACAGTTTTTTAACACATAAAATTGAAAAGGGATTTTCTTAAAAGTGGGGATGCTTCCTTGTAAGCAGGCCATAGAAACTGAAATACAAAACATTACTTAAAGTACTTCATATATATACGTTCTGTGTGTGTGGGGGTGCTATAATTGCAAGTCCTGTATTTCAGTGCATCAGCTTAAACTGACTTGAGATATTCTGGAGGTTGTCTGCTTGCTAGAATGTTTGAAATCTTTTATTTCACCCTTCTTGTATATAGGCATTGAATCCCACTTGCATTAGTGATTATTTTCAGCAGGATTTTGCAAACAGGATGAAGCTAGTTCTTGGAAGAGTTTCTTCTCTGTCCTTGTTTACTGATCACATGAACTGTTGTTAATTGTTGCAGGTAGCCAGGTTGCTGGTTGAATAGAGCTAGACACACTAACTGTGCTCCTTCATCACTTTGAGGTCAGAATGCAGTAGTCCTCTAGGAAGGAGCAACTGCTTAGCTTTTCACTGCTGCCTGCGTTGCAGGGTATTGCTTAGCTGCAATGGGGGTAAAGTACAGAGAAAAGAGCACAGCATGTATGTACTTAAGGCAAATGCTGGTCACTGTGAGTAATGTTGTATCCACTTGTTTCGCATTATGCCTGGACATCTGGGGCTAGACTGTCACTGTATTTGCTTTGTAGATAATATACAGCCAGTTTGTCTGCCTAACCCGGGATTGATGTTCGAGCCTAATGAGGAGTGCTGGATATCTGGGTGGGGAGCAGAGTATCAAGGAGGTAAGCATGGCTCTGACACATTTGGGTCTTCTACACAGCCAGTCCTCTTCAGACTAGATCAATTTGTGGGACTTGAGAACGGAAAAAAGAGGCAATATCAGAAGGCTGAGAGAGCTGGGGCTGTGTAACCTGGAGGAAAAAAGGCTCTGGGGAGACCTGAGAGCGGCCTTTCTGTATCCAAAGCGGGGATATAAGAAAGAAGAGGACAGGTTCTTCAGCAGAGTCTGTTGTGACAGGACAAGGGAAAATGGTTTCAGACTAAGAGTGGAGATTTAGATCAGACATAAGGAAGAAATTTTTTACTATTAGGGTGGTGAGGCACTGGCACAGGTTGCCCAGAGAAATGGTGGATGCCCCATCCTTGAAGACATTCAAACTCAGGCAGGATGGGCTCTGAGCAACCTGATGTAGCTGTAGGTGTGCCTATTCATTGCAGGGGTGGGGTTGCAATAGGTAGCCTTTAAGGGTCCCTTTCGTCTTAAACGATTCTGTGAATATATGAAGTTTGTGGTCTGGGGTAGGGACAGGGCTGCTGAATTTGGGATTTGCTGCCGCCTAGTGCCGGACCGCAAAACTGAGGAGGGCTTTTTCATTCATTGCTTTGTTCACGTGCTTTTAATAGCCCTACGGCTAATATAGTTGCTTGGGCTTGTAGTAGGCAGGTCCTTATTATCTTGACTTACAGTACACTAACAGCAATGCAGAGTAAATAACCCCTGGGAAAGGAATTTAAATGTCAGGGTATTTTCTGCGTGACGGACTTTTCATCTTAAGCATCCATCCCTGAGTTTCTCATGATTTTATTTTGTCTTGAGTAATGCTAGCCACTGAAATTTGTAATAGGAATGTAACTTGATGCTTATTCTAATATTGTCATTGTTTTTATGTGTTTTCATGCTTGTTTCAATTTTAGGTAAAACAGCAAGTGACTTGAATTATGCCAAGGTACTCTTAATAGAACGTTCTACATGTAATTCTGTCTATGTCTATGATGGCATGGTCTTGCCTACAATGGTCTGTGCTGGATATTTAGAAGGAGGAATTGATTCTTGTCAGGTAATTATTTCTAACTAACACCTAACAGTGATCTGGTTGATCGTTTTTGTGCTCTTATTAGTAGGGATTTTATCATCAGTTAATTCCAAACTGATAGAATTTTTAATATGTTTCTAATTGACTGATATGACTAACAGTTTAGTTGGGCTTCTAGTTTATTTTGTGGCACATCCTGTAGCAGGGAGAGCTTTTTGTCATGCTCTACAGGTCACAGGGGGCCAGTGCTGAGAGGCTGAGGCAGTCTTTTTATACGTGCTTCAAGGATGTTTGGTAATCTCATACTTGAAAATGAACAAATGCTGTTTGTAATCACTACATTACTGTAGCATTATGCTTGTGAACAAGAAAGTCAGTAAAGTCTGTCTTGTGTAACGCTTTGGGCAAACTATTTTCATTCCTATGGCGTATAGTCTTCATTTAATACAGTAATTGCCATAGTGTTTTATTTTAGTTGCTCTTTTGCAATAACGTTTAGCTCTTTTTTTTTTGAAATCCAACTCATATTCCAAGGGGGAATGGTTTTAGACTGAGACAGGGGGGGTTTAGGTTAGATATTAGGAGGAAGTTTTTCACACAGAGGGTGGTGAGGCACTGGAACAGGTTGCCCAAGGAGGCTGTGGATGCCCCATCCCTGGAGGCATTCAAGGCCAGGCTGGATGTGGCTCTGGGCAGCCTGGTCTGCTGGTTGGCGACCCTGCACACAGCAGGGGGTTGAAACTGGATGATCATTGTGGTCCTTTTCAACCCAGGCCACTCTGTGATTCACTGGTGGCCAGTCACTAACAGTGCACCAATGTTTTGTGCAGGGTGACAGCGGAGGTCCTCTGGTAACAAACAAGAACTCGGTGTGGTGGTTGGTTGGAGATACCAGCTGGGGAACTGGCTGCGCTAGTCCCAACAGGCCTGGAGTTTACGGAAATATGACTGTGTTTACAGACTGGATTTATAAAAATATGCAGGTAAAATGTTTCTATCTTTCTAAATGCCCCAAGTGGTGAAACTTGGCTTTAATCATTTATTCCATTCAGTTATTGCATTGAGAAGCATCCAAGCAATTGATGAGATGGTCTGTCAGCACAGCTAGAGCCTTTGTTTTTTGTTTGTTTTTTTTTTTAAACAGGCCAACAGATGACAACGCCATTTCTCATTCAATGTTTCTGAGAACAAGAGAAAATGAAGCCATGGGTGCCTGGGATATTTATTCACTTTTACAAATGATTTTTCTCTTTGAATTTTTTTTTTTTTTTTTTAATAACATGAAGAATTGCACGCTGGATTATGTGCTGGCTACAGTGACAGATTTTAGTCAGTGAGGGAATATCACAGTAAGCACCTTTATTGATGGGGTGCCTCTCGGAAAGTCGTTCTGCTAAATGCTTGCTGAGATTTTTTTTTTTTAGCTGAGTAACTTTCACTTGGTAATCAGGTGCAGGTTTAAAATAGAAATTTTAATCACAACTTCAGATTTTTGTAGCAGGGTTCTGAGACAGTTGGTTTTGTGGGGTTTTAAATTAACTGTCACGTAATGTGAATATTGAATCTCTGAGCTGCTGGCTGGCAATGTAAGAAGAAATGAATGTTTTTTGGTATATATGAAGGGAAGTTTTCATGCACTATGTTAGTAGAGACACAGGAAAAAAAAATACAAACTGCATATTCAGGTAGTTATAAATCCTCAGGATCACGACAGCCGTCATCCAACTCAGATTGCTCCAAGTAAGATCAGTCTGATCCTCTCAGTAATTAAAAAGTGCTCTTCTGCCTCGAACTGCTGTGACTCCTGAAAGGGCAGGACCTGCCATCGCTCCTGATATAGGTGACAGAGAGGAACGCTCCAGAGCTGCAGCAGAAAGGAGGCAGCTGAGCATCCTGCCAGCGAAGTCCCCTGCCACGTGCATCCAGAGGATGTGATGCTGCTCCGTGGGGTGTGCTGCAGGCAGCAGACCTCTGGCTGCAGTGCCCATTTGGGGACTGGGTGTTCTGGATGAGGAGACACAAGCCTGTGTTTCTGCCTAACCAGATGAACTACCTCATTTATTAAATTTGGCTTTTAGTACTTTAGGGCTCTCTTTTAGGTATCTGCATGATGTTTTTAGCAAAATACAATGAATATCAGAGTGCCACTTCGACTAAGATTTGGAAAATAATTTATAATCATAGGACAGAGGATCAAAAAGCCATAACAAGTCACTTTTATTAAGAAGGATAATTTTCTTGAAATAAATGACGCTAGTTGTGTTGGTACTGAAATGCAATTACCTTGCATGGAAATACTGCACCAAATAAAAAAATATATTTTTTTTTACAAATAATTTTCCTTTGTAGCAGTTTGTTTGTTTGGGATGTCTTGGAAGCAGTTGCTAAACTCAATGTCTGAAATCTTCTGAGAAGCTGATTCAAGAAAGAAGAAGCAGGACAAGAAAAAGCAAGAGGGTCATCTTGCTTAACTCCAGAGTTTTTTTAACTCCAGAATTTCAGGTTCCTGAGTAAACCCAGGGGAATAGAGCTGGCTGTTCAGGGATACTGGATATCTTCAGGGGAGGGGGCTGCCAAAATCACTTGGGCTTATGAGATGGAGTTAAATGGGGAAGTTTAGACTGAAAAGCAGTGGGATGAGGGAATTGCACCCTAATTTATTGTAACTCACACTGCCCAAAGCAGTGTACCTGCCTGTTTACTCTAGGGGTATTTCCAACAGCACATGATTGTCATGCGCCCCTTAGGGGATACCATGAAGTTTGTAAGTTTAAAGCACATTCAAAATAAAAATTAAATGTGTTTCAGTGTTATGGTATCAGGTTTTTATAGGGCTTGTGAGCTGCTGTGCTGCTAGTAGATGTGGAAAACTGTTGGTAGTGCTTAACAGGGTTATAAATGCTGCGTGCTCCAATGGGTTGAGCTCTGTGCTGCAGAAGTCAGCCCTCCATTGCTGCCATGTTACAAAGAGAAGGCTTCTCTTGTAACCTTGAGAACTGCTTGTCTTTGGAACTGCTACATGACAAACTGGAATAGGCACATTTTTTTAGCAGAATGCAGCCAGCCCTCACTCACTGCACAGAATATAGTTTTGCCTGTTAAAATCTCCCTATGAAAGATGTCACAATTACGATGTGCAGTATTGCGTTTTGCACTGCCTTCCATGAAATGAAAGACAGCTTTTGGAAAGGTTCTCCTCAGCCTGAGAAGGAGGAGATATCAGGTAGCATGCTATGTGCTGAGGCATCTTTTCAGTGTTCAGTGTCTTGTGGATTAATCTGTTACAGACAACCCAATCCAGTGGTCTGGTAAATCCACCATCGACCCCAAAATCTCAGGCAGAGGTCCAGGCACCTAATAGAAAAACATCTCGGTTTTCTAACCATAACCATATAAGTCAGAGAAAAAAGAGAAATGAATCCTAACATCATCCTGTGAGTATACTTATGAGCTGTAGTTATTTCCCTTTAGGCTGGAACTGTTTCAGACACACTGTGAGCACCATCTTTATCTGCAGAGTTGGAACTTACCAGTGGTAACATGTTGCACGAGTATCTTTTATGCAAGCCAGGCACTACAACAACCACAGCAAAATCACAGAGATCTAGAAAAGTTATGTGATTGGATTTTTACAGTTTTTGGGTTCCACAGCTGAAGGCTCCCCATCCTTTAAAAAATAAAACCAAAACCACCTACCTCAGAGCTCAAGCTTTTAAAAAATAGTTTTTAATGTTGTATGGAAGACAAAGTTTATAATGAATGGGTGAAAGTGAGATAACATTTTATCACAACTACTGCAGTGGAGCTTAGACAAGGGTAGGCATATCAGACTATGGAAATTAAGACAGAACTAGGCCACTAAATCATTAGAAAAATCTAGAAACTGGTATTAAAGGTTGCTGCGTTGGAGGATTTTGCAAAGCTCCTCATTAATGCTAGAAAGCAAAAGCAGAAAAATACTTCTGAAAGATGAGGAAATCTACAGAGACTTAAAGTCTACTAGGTACTGGTTGGCTTTGTTGAGGCGACTAATTTGGCTGGTCAGTAACTTCCGCCGGTTAGCAGCTTCGTGATCTTCCTGGAGTAAGTGGTTTAATTCTTCTTTTTCTTGCAAGAGATGCAACATTGAGATCTGCAAATAATCTCCAAAGTCACGAAGAACAGTAGAGAGGATGATCAGAGGAATCTGATTGCTCAGGCGTTTACTTGCTCCCTACAAGGAGGAGGAAAAAAAAAAAAGTGAAGACTTGCTTTCCTAAAAGAAGATAAAACGGGCTATAGGCGCTCTGTTACAAAGTGACTGCACACTTTTAAAGCACTGTATGGAGTTGCTATTCAAGGAATTGAGTGTTTCTTGGATCTAGAAAATGCCATTAATTCCTTTTGTTCCTAAAAAAAAATCCAGAAGTTAAGATTTATGGGATTGTCAGCTGTAGCTTTATTTTTTTCTCCCTCAGTGAACTAAACCCAACACAGGCCACTCCCAGTTTATCTCTCTCTGTGCTAACCTTGATAAGAATTATGCTGCGACTAGAAGAGCACTTCAACATAAGTGTCTGGCTACAAATAACAGAGGTTCTATCTTCCTTTCTTTTGGTGGCATATGACTTGAAGAGGTAGAAAACCAGGTAGAGGCACATTTGATTTGGAAGTCATAAAGGACTTAGGCCACCCATCTCCAGCAAAGTCTTGGTCTTTTCTGGCTTCAGATACTGCTTTAGCTCAGCAGCTGTAAATCTTTCATCTACAAGGACAATGAAAAATACCAAAGACTAGATATTTAGTTTTTCTTTCTAGTTTGCAGAGATCTAGTCAAAATGGAGCAATTCAGCAGTCAGCAGGGTGCTTACTGAGCCTATGTATTTTGTTATTCTGGTGCTAAACCTTACACAGAATCTTGACCTTTCTTAATTGACATGGGATCAGGCATGCCATTTTCAAATACCATGGACTTAAAAGCTCTAATCTGATTTCATCTCATGTATTTGGCTCCAAGTCTCCAAGAGCTGTGATGCCCTGGTATTTGGTTACTGTTAAAAAGGGTGTTTAGGGCATTTACAAATATACAACTATCCTTCAAGACTGTGGTACAGTAGAAAGTATCTGAGGCTGAAGGGAAGAACTTTATGCAATTCTGCTTTTGTCTTTTGCTCTCTGAAAGTTTCCCAATGCAAAAACCTGGAAGAACAGCCTGAACATTCAGTTGCAGCAATGTTTCGGAAACCATTCTATTGAAATTGAACCACTACCTAAGTTAGTGCATTAATATTTAACTTGGTGCTTACTGAGGGAGTTTATGAAACAAAGATCAAAAGCATATTCTCATACTGGGCATTCTCTTGGCTGTCTTGCTCTAAAATGATCTTTTGTTAAAGTATCCCATTTATCTCCATTTAACTTCTGAGCTGTATGTGATGTGGCATAGCCACTCTGATCTCTACAGAAAGCCAAATCCATTTTAACCAATTATTTGACTACAACTCGTCCTGCCCTCTGAGTTTAGAATCCGACAGCTCTTTTACTGGAGCAATAGGACTTGCCATCATTCAGATGTCATTAATTTTTCATTACAGGGCTATGGGCTCTTCCCCTTGCTTTCCTCTCCCCCAAGTCAGGTAAGTAACGGTCCTTTCATCCCCCTAGCTCTTGTTCCCATAGGAGAAGCCAGCCAAAGGGCATTGGCAGCCTTGTAGTCTGCAGACTTACAGTGAAATAGGCCTTTGTGTGAGAAACCATTTCCAGGACAAAGCTGGGACCTTGACTTGAAGCAATTGCAGGACCAAGGTCTTTGATTTTTGTATTTTTGTTGATGCTTTCTGCCCGGGCAGCTTTTAAATCATTTGCGTAAATGTTATCCTGGCAGTATACAATTCTCTCCATTTTAAATTGAGTCAGGATGAAATTTTTCGCAGTCGTTGCTTGTCTGTCTGCAATGGAACCAATTCTGGCCTGGAAAAGAAAAGAACAAGTTTTGAGATGCTTAGCGACATCCCTCAGGGTGGTGAAGTGGATGTAGTTGCACTTGCAACTTGCTAGTAGCAGCATTTGCTAATCTCAGGTTGGCCCTTGGTGCATACTTTGATGTCTTAGCTTCTGGTTCCTTTCCCAGGAAAGAGCAGGAAAATGTGGTGTTTGGTCCCCTCATGAGAAACAAGTGGGATCATGTCAAATCAAGTTTAAACCTGGTGCTTGCATCCCGAAGGAAAACCCCAAGATTGGTTGGAACAAGCAACAACTGCCAGTGATGAGTTCAGCCTGCCCTCAGTTTTTGCACCTGCTCAGTTTTTGATTGCTTTTGCATGCATTTCAGCTGAATCTCCTTCTTGAAGTAGGCAGTGGCAGCAGTACTGATGTGAGCTCCATTTCCCCTTCCACCATTCTCAAAAGCATGATTTCTTACCTGTTGTCATCAAACCAGCCCTATCTAACCCATAGCAATCTAGCATCTTTTTAAAAATAACATGTTTTTTTCACCTTTTTGGTGCTACCATCTGCCTGCAGAGACAATAAGCTCCTCTTTTATCCAAGGTCTCTTAAAATGCTAACTTAGCATTCCTACATCAGAATAAAATTTTTGTTTTTCCCTCAGAGTCTATCAGAATCTCTTCTTTTCTTCCTTCCTGTAATTCTGTAATGTGATGGAAAGTATAGCAATAATTAGCACAGTGGCACAATCCTTGTGAGACTGTTCTCCAAATGAGAACAAGCCCAAATGCAGCAGCTGTGGATGCAGCAACAAAAGAAGAAAAGCTGCTTACCTTGGAAGTCTTCCAGTAAGCAAGGATCTCCAGCAAGATAAACTTATCTCCACTGCCAGCCCCTAAATGAAGTCTGGGAAGGGGTGGATCCCAGCTCCACCCCTTGTGGTCACTCAGGTGCATTGCACCTGAGCTCCCCAGGTTGGCCCTGCCTTCCCACCAGGTCACTCCTTCAGGCTGTGAGTTAGCATTTCTGCTACACTTCTTCTCATTGTGTTATGCCTGAAGACACCACACCTCTGTGCTTGGCTGAAATAGCTTGTTTGGTTCCTGTTTATTTGTTCTGGGACTTCAATAGGGTTTGGCTGTGCAAGTTACACAGCAGACAGTTGTTGCATTTGCCTATGAGTTTCCCATCAAGCAGTGCCCTGTGTGTGGGTTGTTCTTCATGGCAGGCCCCTCACCTCTTCTTCAAAGATCTTTCCCAGAAAAGGTATTCAAGGGCATCCACCCAAAACCTGGACACCTCCAAACTGCAAAAAGGGATCTTCTAACTCTATCATGGTTAAATGGCCTGCTCATTAGCTGCTACTGCCTTTGATCAACAGTGTGATGCCTGCCCTGGCTAACACTGGCTTGCCTTTCAGAAAGCAAAAGCACTGTGCTGCGAGGCTGCCCACATGCTAACAAAACATTTCAGGACTTAAAACTGAAGTTACTAAGCTCTTCGTGGCAGCCATACCAGCTTTTCTTTGCACTCTGTTGTGTGCATCAAGAATATGACCAAAATGAATGGAGAATGTATGCTTTAGATCTTGTCAACGTTACACCAAAAGGTAGAGTGTGCTTTCATTAGTGCCATTACAAACATGCAGTTGTTTGAAATGTCTTACTTTATAAAAATCATAGACTGTCAGGAAATCACATAGTTGCATGTAATGAGATGGAATAGGTGCCATCATCGTGGCTATATTTACAAACATCATTCTGTTTTGCTCTTGAATTATCTCAGGTTTTGGCTAGTCCCTCACCTTAGCAGCTTTGTTTAAGTTCTGAAAATTAGCAAAATGCTTGTTAGCCAGCTGCAAAAATTTCTCTTCAACCATACCTAAGGGAAGAACAGACAGACAAAACAAAGTCAGGTAAGAAAATGAGGTTTTTAAGTTATTGTCAATATGAGGCCTGGAAAAACCACTGTCTCTGTGTTCATGCTAAAATAGCTGGGTATCCATCCTGATGTAAGGCACCTTTATGACTATACAAACAAAAAGGAATTTAGATCTCTAGGCCCATGTGCATGAGTCAATAAAGACCACTCACCATGTCAGATATTTAATATCCCTGAGACTTCTTAGATAAAGCAATCTATGTGCTTTCAGTTTGACCAGGTGGGTCATCGCTTGGCCACGTAGGCACATCTGCCTCTCATCCCCAGAGTGGCCACTCCAAGGAGAGGGGCTGGTGCCTGTAATACAGGGCCCTGACTGGCACAGATGCTGTAGCTGTTTTCTAAAGCAAACAGAGAAATGATTGTGACGTACTATTTCCTTATGTGATACTTATGGGATGAGTTATCCCTTCCCCCACCCCCATTAGTCACTGTGCAATATATATACCCTTATGCAAAGAACTGGTAAAGAAGTTGGATTCCCAGTTCTGGTTTATGAATCCCATTAACTGTGCCTGGCAATATCAGCCAGCTCGGCTGGCACCAAATAGCATTCCAAGATGCTATTTCTTTACAGTATTATGTATTATAGTTACTTTCTAATTCCCCATTCCCAGCCACGGGGAAGTGTACTAAAAAATTCTTAAGGTCATATGCAGAGATTTGAGGTCTCAGCTCTAGAGAAGGAATAATCTCACAGTTTGAGTGGGATTCACTTCCACATTAAGGCATCCCAACTGGAGCTCTTACTCCATCAATGATAAGTGGCTTGTTCTGGACACAAAATTACCAGGCACACCAGTGTCACCCATGTGATGGCCTTGTGAGGCCTGTGAGACGTACAGATCACTTTGTTCAGCATCACAACAGCTGGCTCCTCCAGCTTTGAAATTTGTTCTTTTATAATGTCCTCAAATGTCCAGTAGCTGATAAAGCCTGGGAACTCCCGTCCACGGTACAGGTCTGCATATTTGGACATTTTACTGCGTATGATTTCTTCAACTGTAAGATTAAAATAACACTGCTTTACTACTAGGTTACTTCATAAATTTTTTGATTAAGAAAGAAGTCTCTTAGAAAATGCTCTTCACAGTAGAACTCATCTTTAAAGCAACACGTTTACTGCAGAAGGAAGTTGGCACTCATTGCTCAGTGCCTTAATTAGCTTACTCTTTTTTTTTTTTCCACCCCTCTATAAAGTCATGTTGGTACACCATGGACAGGACATGAGAAACAATGACACAGCAGTGTCTGTTCTGTCTCCCTATAGTATTTGCCTCTGGCTGACCATATGTCTACAGCCTGTTTATACCTACTTGTTTTATAGCCACTAGAGATGTTGACAAAATAAATGTGCATCAAAGACTAAACTTGATTAAAGAGTTACTGCTTGACTAGCAAATGTTGCTATGTTATCTCCAAAAACAGAAAGGGCTACTCCTTACAGGGTTATAGTTATTGTAGACTTGGAATTGTTTCTCCCCCATCTTAAACAACAGCTGAACAGAAGATGAAAATGCCAAAACATTAATGACAACAACAATTAATTTATAATGTAAGTATTATTTTTATTATGGTTGCTGCTGTTATAGTTCAGAGAATCAGCAGTTAATTCTCTGCCAAAGCCAGTCTTTATTTTATTGCTTTTTCTGGGAGAAGTCAAATGATCTCTCTGTAAGGACAGTGATTTGCACAAGCTGGGTCTCTCTGTCCCTAAGGGCCAATGTGTAACTAAAACATTACTGCAGATTTCATCTCCTCCTAGATTATTATTATTATTATTATTATTTTTAAACAACAACATATTGATGATGTTGTCTCTTAATGTAAAAGCTAGGGGATGGAATCTCTCAGATTTTCTATGCTTACCTTTGGCAGAGCTCTCCAGGACTTTTACTCCCCATGTATGAAACTCTCTGCGGATTTTTGGAAACAATCTGATGTCATTTCCAAACCAGGATTCCTTTCCATACATTGCCTGAGAGATATCTTCATTAAACACTTTGATCAACTGTAATGAATCAAAAAGGAACACAAAAAAAACAAAGTACTGAAGCTTTATTTCTTCAGACTAACTTGTAGGCGTTCATTAAATCCACAGACATTTGATATTACAGACATGACTGAAGGCATTATTTCCTTGTATCTTTCATGCTCTTAGCTCTTGGTTGCTTGGTTCTGCACCAGAGGAACAGGCTGCTCAGGGCAGTGGGCACAGCTCCAAGTGCTGGAGTTCAGGAAGCATTTGGACAATGCTCTCAGACAGAGGGTCTGAATTTCAGGTTGTGCTGCGTGGAACCTGGAGCTTGTGGGCCTCTTCCAACTTGGGATATCCTGTGATTCTACTCAGGATACTCACATTCTCAGGGGCCTACTCACTGAGACCCCCTCAGTGACAGATTCCAGAATCTCCCTGGTCCATTCTGTTACCTTGCTTTCTTTAGAAGGGTCTGCTCTGCTCTGTAACTGAAGCAATATTAATACTTACTCCTGCAAGGAAAAGCATCTTCTCACGGTCAGTTTTGTGCGTGCTTTGTGCGTACTTTTGTAGTTCCTTCTTTGCTTGTTGCAACACATCATGTATTTGGATCTCCATTGCAGGCAAAGTTTTCTGGAGGGCAGACAGGAAAGAAGGACTCTTAGTTACACATCTGATTTTGGAATGAAACCAAAAATCTCTCAAGGAACAACTGGAATAACACCACAGGGGAAATATGACCATCATAGAGAGAAGGCTGGGGGCTCCCTGAGATGCTGGGGTTGACACCGCTGTCAGCAGGCAGAGGAGCTGCAGTCTAGGGCAAGACTTCACCTACAGTGGGCCAAAAGGTGTCTCATGACAGCTCATGATGTAGGGAGTATACTGATCCCTCCATTCCTAACAAATACGTGATTGAACTCAACTCTTTGATTGCTTTATTTTTTATGTAAGTTCACATTAATACAGATTTTTTTCCTCCTTCAGGTCCCTGTACTTTAGCATTTTCTCTTCATGGAATAATGTATTATTTATAGATATATTTGTATAAAATAATAAAAATAATATGCTTATATTAGTCTAATAAGATAATTAGCTCTTCCTTGGGATTTTTGAAGACATTTTCAGTTGATAGAAATGATCATGTTTTAGAAAGCTAATGGCAGTAATTGTCACTCAGCCTATCAACAATATTCACAAACAAAAAGAAGCACCAGAAGCTGCTCGTGAAAAAGCAGGTGTTATGAGTTACAAGCAGATGAAATACTTTGCCTATCGTCAATTCTTCAGCTAAAGGCAAATCTGAGGACAGATTGCTGTTTTTGTTCTCTTCAAATCTCATCTCTATTTGTCCTTGGATTGTTTAAGGTTAAAGGATAAGCCTTATGTATGCATAAAAATTAAAATAAAAAAAAAAAACAAAAAAAACTGAAAGGGAGAAGGGTTGGATTTTTTTTTTTTTTAAGATAGTAACTGATTCATATTTCTTAGCATGGCATCTCCATTACTTACAGCAATATGTCCCACAAGTTCATTTGTAAGCTTATTTGCCAGATGAGGGATAGTAGCCTTATTTTCATCCAGAAGAATGCTGAAAATAAACAAACAAACAAAAATATCAAAAAACCTGCTATGTTATTTCTGCCTGTGGGAAGTATGCCAATTCAAAACACTTCTCACCTCTCAATCACTTATTCTCAGCGATTGATTTGCTGCTAAGTCACCTTATGGGGAAACCTGTGTCTTCAGCACAGACAGTGTGCTTTCTTATGCTGAGTTTTACAGTGTTTTCCATTGAATAGCAATACTTCAGTGCTTAACTGGAAGGGTTCATATGCTTACCTCGTCTTCATTAGGACTATTCTGGTCTTCTGAGGCTAATGCTTTTAGAATCACAGAACCATCTGGGTTGGAAAAGACCCTCAAGATCATCAAGTCCAACTGTAAGCCTGCCTACCAAGCCCCATTGCTATATCCCTTAGTGCAGCATCCACATATGTCTTAAATTCCTCCAGCAATGGGGACTCCTCCACTTCCCTGGGCAGTTCACTCCAATGCTTGACCAAAATATCTTCCTAATATTTAATCTAAACCTCCTTTGTACAACATGAGGCCTTTTCCTAGCATCCTATCACTTGTCACCAGAGAGAAGAGACCAGTCCCCTTCTCGTTGTTGCAACCTTCTTCCAAGGTAGTTGTAGAGAGTGATGAGATTTTCCCTCAGCCTTCTCCAGATTAAATAACATCAGTTCCCTCAGCCTTTCATCATAACACTTGCTTTCTAGCCCCTTTACCAGCAAGGTTTGTTGCTCTTAGAGAATCATAGAATGGTTTGGGTTGGAAGGAATCTTTAAGAACATTTAGTTCCAACTTCCCTGCTATAGGCAGGGACACTTTCCTCTAGACCAGGTTGCTCAAAGCCCCGTTCAGGGAGTGGGCATCCACAACCTCTTCCAGTTTAAAGCCATTTCCCTTCATCCTTTTGCTACATGATTTGAAGTGATTTCAGTATATTTTGGGTTAGGTCCTTTCTGTGAGAAGTACCTGAAATGTTTGTGAGTCTCAAAGAACTGTCTCTCTTGCTGGATTGCAGAGGCCAAGGACAGATTGTCATTGATGTCCTGTTGCCCATGACACTTCACAATCATATAACCTTTTCTGAGTGGGATGACTTCATTTCGCATTATCTTAAGGACAGCCTCTTCGGTTCCTTTGTCCACCAGATCTGGTTTAGTAAGGATCCCTGTGAAGTTACCCAAAGAGAAAGTTAGTCAA
Organism: Lagopus leucura; assembly: GCF_019238085.1. Taxonomy (NCBI): domain Eukaryota; kingdom Metazoa; phylum Chordata; class Aves; order Galliformes; family Phasianidae; genus Lagopus; species Lagopus leucura. The sequence goes on from NW_024962262.1 coordinate 70,729,746, forward strand.
GCACAGAAGTTGAAGATGGAAGAGGTGCAGTAGGACATCTCACAGTAAGAGTGGAAATGTTCCCTACGGTGTTTGTTTTGTTTTACATTAACTGCACTTTGTTTTGTTTTCTCTCCTAGAAAGCTTTCAGCTCCTGGGCTTTGCACTGTAAAACTCACTCTGCAGTTGGACTCTCAGTCCATCTTTTGCCTTGCAAACCTTTTCAATAGAGAGCAACAAGACTTTCCCAGCACTAACTCTGAGATTTTCGATTTTCATTCACAATGTGAATGCCAGCTAGACTCAAATTTGAGATATTTTAAGAGCTAGTAGATCACTTCCAGCTTTGTAAAGGGTTTATTTAGTCTGCTTATTTCTTCTTTTAGTAGCTTTGAACTAAAACTTTGAAGATTTATCATGAAGTACACAAATCAGACGTTCGTGGAAATAAATGATTCACACTTTCAGCTTAAAAAAATTCTCACCAAGTGTCCTTTCTCCTGTGGGGTCCACCTCCTGAGCCATTTTCAGAGCTTCCGTTGTTGCAATATCCACATTGCATGGTACCACTACCAAAATGATTGTCTCTTTGCAGCCAATATATTTTTTAAGTAGCATTTTGATCTGAAATGTAATACGGTAGTAAAGAGTTCAATGAAATCAAATGCTTGCATGTAGGATGTGACCACTCCTAGCAGTACAAGCCACCACATGATACGTCACATATACTGTGAGTACCATTGAATGTTAAAGAATGGCATGGAAATGGGTTAAGAAAATAGTGTAGCCTCTTTTCCTACAGAAAGATAAATCCAAACATTTAATGTGAACAAGAACGGATTATTGTTATATCTGTCATGAAAAAAAATCATTTAAATTACATAAAATTTAACATCTAAGTAAAATTTAAACTCTTGTGGATAACATCTTTGTTTAGGGAAATATGATTTTCATAAATAATGTCAAAAGAAAAATGAATTCTGATGCCTAGTAACACACTTCTGGAATGAAAGCCAGACTATAGTATAGTACAGTATAGCCAACTCCAGTGCATCACCCTTCACAGCTGGCCCTATCTCTTGGAGTTTTATTTGCATTGCCCAGCATTTCTTCTAAAAGCCACCAGGGGAAGCATACAGATATCCTTTAATGCAGATACTGTTCACTTCAGAATGGGCCTGCTGAAATACTGTAAGGGATGAGAAAAAAAAATGACAATTGGTTCCCTTCACATGTACACTGTCAGCAAAGGATGACAGAGCATTGAGCTAGTAAAAGTGCTGATCTGCCTTCTTGCTCTAGAAGAGCTTACAAGAACTCAGACATTTCACTTTTGCCAAGCATCTCCACAATACTGAGAAAATGCAACCTGTTTGGGATTTATCTACACTCCAGCCTGTGTTCAAGCCTATGGGCATGGAGACATTGCTGTGTTGGAGACCATCTATCTGCAAAACAGGGTCAGTGCAGCTGTGTTCTTCCCTGCCAAAAAACAGATCTGTCTGTTTGCTAGTGTAGCTCTCATAATGGCTCAGAAGCCCAGCATAATAATTCCAGAGTCCTACAGCAAAGATGTGCATGTAAGATAGGCTACAGAAGAGACCCTTTGCATAAGTTGGCAGATAAAACTGACTGTTACCTGTTGGCCATTGTCTTGTCTGGCAATTCCAGGAAGATCAATTAGTGTCAGGTCTGGGACATCCGGGGACCAGATTTCAAGGGAAATTAGTTCTCCACTAATGTTACCATCAGTGCCAGCCACTGTATCTTGGGCTGCAAGGTGGAAAGAGGAAAGCAATGAATACAGGCTTCAAACTCTGCGTTGAAGTGTAGGTGAAGTGGGAATATGATGACTCCAAAAAAATATCTACTATCACCTAAATTTCTTTTAGGCGTGGCTTTTTTTCAGACCTAGATATTAATGTAAATCCATTTCTGCAAAAAAACCAAAAAAGTTATTACGTGAAATCCCTTTGGAGTGGAAACTGCAGTATTTTACAGAGCATACACTAATGGATTGTCATACACATACACAAAATACACATAAATAAAACATCACAAGAGCAAGGGCATAAAGTATTGGTCAGCTGCAGAAATTATTCCTCAGCATCAAGGTACTCTGTAGACTTTAATTAATTTTTAGCTGCCTTTGAAGACCAATAGGTGTTACCCTATATTCTCCACGCACTGATAGTGAGGTTGGCAGATAAACCATTTTTCTCCAGGTTGTGTATCGGCAATCATGATGGAACCAACAACACCATATGGAGCGAGACAACTCCATTATAATATTCATGAGAGATTCTATCAGCTATGTAATTGGCCTACTCAAATCATACCAGTTTCCTTGCAGTTTGTGAAGGGTACGTTGAAAACTATATTGAAAAACTAATGAAGGAACATTATAATAGAATCATTAAAGTTGAAGAAGACCTGTAAGATCATCTAGTCCAACCATTCACCTACACCAGTATTGCCCACTAAGCCATGTGCCTAAGTATTATATCTATACCCTTACCTTAAACACCTCCAGGAATGGTAACTCCAATGCCTCACACCACTCTTTCTGAGAAGAACTATTTCCTAATATCCAACCTGTACCTCCCCAGTGCAACTTGAGACTATTCCCTCTGATCCTATCGCTGTTACCTGGGAAAAGTGGCCAACCCCTACCTCACTACAACCTCCTTTCAGGTGGTTGCAGAGAGTGATAAGGTCTCCCCTGAGCCTCCTCCAGACTGAACAATCCCAGTTCTCTCAGCTGCTCCCCATCAGACTTGCGCTCCAGGCCCTTCACTGTTTTGTTGCCTTTTCCTAGACACGTTCCATGGTCTCAGTGTCTTTCTTTTAGTGAGGGTCCCAAAACTGAACAGAGTACTCATGATGAATATGATGAATAGCAATGTTGTAGAGCTGTCCTAACCAAGGAAATAAGAACAAAATCACTTTCACATTTAGGGCAAGTGCTTACTACACTTTGGGTAACAAAATATTTTCTCGTACTGCATGAAATACCATAAAAGTAAAGCTGTCGCATGGCAGTGCATGAGGCCATGGTCACAACTGACAGAAGCTCTGTATGTCCTCCTCTCTGCCATCTTTCAATTTTCTCAAAAATCATAGACTTTCCTGCCATAGACACCACATGCATTTTCTGAGCATTTGAGCTGACATCATGAACCACTGAGGGCTTTGCATGCTTACAGCTTGACAAACTTCCCTAACAAGACAAATAGCATCCAGCTGAGCACACAGCCTGAGCTTTTGTCAGGTATTGTGGACCATCTTCTTCACTGAAGCAATAATTAGCACAACTCTCTTGCAATGCCTCATCTTCTTAAGCTCTACATTCAGTTCTTGGTGGCTGTAATCCCATGTGTTAGTCTGAGGACTGTTTCTCAGCCTAAGAAAAGGAGAGAAAGAATTCAAACAAGATTGAGCAAGGGCAATACACAACTTACCTTTTCTTATTGCTTCCTTCACCTCTGAGGCATTCTGGAGTTGTATTTCCATGTTGCTGTAATAAATTACCCCTTTCCATTCTGATGGTGGTGTTATTTTTTTCATTTTGAGTTCCAGAGGACAGCGAGTAATGACATCTGCAGTAGCACCAAAGACATAGGTGACACAGTTGTTATACACAATAGACTGTGTGAATGGACTGGGTGATGTGTGCAGGGTTACCTAATACTACATGGAAAGGCACATAAAAGTTTGAAGAGTCAAAGGGCTCTCATCTGACTTCCTTCTCTGTGTCAGCAGGACTATGTGAGGTCAACCATGGCTTGGCCAGACAATTTTGCCTTGCAGGCCTCCAAGAATGGAGATTTGTTCTTCTGTGAGTGACCTGCTTTAGTGCAGGTCACTGCATCTACATCTTATGAAGGCAACCCTATTCCTAGACTTGAGGTCCAGACTGAAAGCCTAAATGTACTCAGGTACTGCCAACCAATACAGAACTCACAGAACTTGGGTGTGTGGATATACATGTACATACACGTGAACACATGTAGAAAATGAGTTGTCCTGAGCTGTAAATACAGTCTTTGAACAATCTAACATTCAAGGCACGTGTCTGTAAGCAAATATCTTTGTACATTTTCTGCCAAAAACAAACATTTCTGTAAGAAAATTTTGATCTAAAAAGAGCAATGCAGAAACAAATTTCAAACTAATCTTGCATATGGAATCAATACATTTTGCTGGGGAATACAAAGAGTTAGCTGATGCTGCTGCCTTTCTGCCTGCCTACAACTTGGAGCAAGTATGTCACATTATATACTTCTTATTTCTCCTCCCTTATCCACCCAGACTGTGCAAGCTGTTGGACTGACACTGAAGCGTCCCACCTGCATATCCATTTCTTCTACTGGAAACCAGAGATAGGAAAGCTTCTGGAGTCCCATGATTTAGGTATAGCTTCAGTCATAATGTTATCTACTCCTAAACACCAGGGGGAAAAAAAAATAAATCCCTTCTACTTCACCAGTGTCAAATTCAGATGAAAATCGGAGAAGGTGAATTCATACCACTGTCCCTAAGAAGAGCAACGCCAGATAAAGCTTCAAGGACAGAGCTTTTCCCAGAGTTCTGGTCTCCAATCACTGTGATCGCAGGCAACGTCAGGTCGTTTCCTATACCAAGCATTCTCAGGCTGTCGACAAGGTCAATACAAGGTCGGATCTTTTTGTCATATTGGTCGTGCAAGGTGTGTTCTGCTGCCTGTTGGAGTCAAACTTACAATTAATTTAAAGGTAATTTTAAAATAAGCTGCTTCCAGACACAAAAAAATAAATATCAAAACAACCCACCCATCCAAAACAATTACAAAACACCTTCTAGGCAGCTTTTCCAGCTCTTCATTCTCTAGTAAACCTCATGTACAAGCACCAGCCTGTACTTCATATCAGTGTGCATCCTTGCACCCTCATACTATAAACAGATGGATATAACTATGATTAACTCTATTGAGATTGGATCAGTGACTGAAACAACCTTGGTAAAAATGGCCCATTTTCTAAGCTGTCCTGAAAGGTGAAAAGTAAAAAGAGACCTCAACACTAAATGTGCTTTGAATATATATATTTTTTAATAACTGTCATTTTCTTTCACTCATACAGATGCATGGAAGGACACACATGTAAATAGAGACTGGCCACAGCGATGAGATAATTTAGTACAGAAAGTTCATTAGATCTTTTTTGAAGTTTGAAGATCTAGTTGGTAATCAATCGCCAAATCATTCTGTTGTAGTGCCCTTAATCACAGAATGGCCCTGGTTGGAAGGGACCTCAAGGATCATGAATCTTCAACCCCCCTGCCACATGCAGGGCCACCAACCTCCATATATGGCTAAAATCTGTAGTTCACATCTTTCTTTGCCAGATCCTAGCTGGCCACCACCATCAGTTCTGTCTAAGAGTCACCTAGGAAAATATTTCTGTCAGATATAATAAGAAAAAAAAAAATTTTTTTCTTTCAAGATAAGAAAGACGGTACACATCTCTGCCAGCAGGCATTTTAAAACACCTTGATACTTTGGTAATTGTTAACTCTTTCATACTACCTTTATCACAGTGTTTACTGCCTAGTAAATCCCAGCCATTCTCAAGAAACCCCATTAACACAGACTTAAAGCTTGTGAGGGGTCTGGAGCACAGACCTTGTGGGAAGCAGCAGAGGGAACTGGGATTGTTAAGCCTGGAGAAGAGGAAGCTCAGGGGAGACATTATTTCTCAGTACAGCCACCTGAAAGGAGGGTGGGGTAAGGTGGAGCCCAGCCTCTACTCCCAGGTAATAGTGATAGAATGAGAGGGAATGGCCTCACCACAGGGGAGGGTCAGATTGAATGTTAGGAAATATTTCTTCTCAAAAAGCATGGTGAGGCATTGGCAAAGACTGCCCAGGGAGGTGGTGGAGTCACTGTCTCTGGAAGTATTTAAGGAAAGGGTATAGATGTATTACTTAGGCACATGGTTTGGTGGGCAACGTTGGTGTAGGTGGATGATTGGGCTGGATGATCTCAGAGGTCTTTTCCAACCTTAATGATTCTATGATAATCTCTGTGTGTTAAATATACAACACAGATTATTAGTAAAGTTTCTTTATGTTTCCGTTGAAGGTAACAGTAAGTAAAGTAAGTAAAGTAAAAACAGTAAGTTAAAAAATATCCCAGATTTTAGGATTCCCATTTACTGGTGTTTGCTAATTGTTCCTAATGAATTAGATATTTATTACAGGTTACACTGGCTACTAGGCTGCTGCCATGCTGTTTATCACATGAGCAGTTTTTATGCCAGCAGATTAACAGTAGGCACACATCTTCCTAGCTATGCAAATGACTTCTTGACACTGATCCTAAAAATTCTCCTCTCCTTCAACCTAACAAGTCCCCAAAGAGACAGAGGAATTCATTTTGAGTCACAATGTAAAACACGGGTGAGTTTGGAGAGTATCTGTGCTTTTCTCTGCCACCTGCCTTACCTCATCCTTGTCCTCTTCACTGTCATTCTGCTTCTCGGACACTTCCTGCTCATGCCCAGGCTTTCTGTCAGTCAGTTCTGGTACAGAGGAAGCCATCTGATTGCTACAGTCTGGTGGCGGTGGTGGAGGTATCCCAAAAACAAAACGTGTTGGTAAGGAAGGTGGTTTGTTACTATCCTGCTTTGGGATCTGATTGGCACATCCGAAAGGTGTGTTGGAGTTTGGGATCTGACTGGCAAATCCGAAAGGTGTGTTGGAGTTTGGGATCTGACTGGCAAATCCGAAAGATCTGCTGAAGTTGAACTTTTCACCGTTCATGTTCTGCTGTTGTTCTGGCTTGCTCTATGGCTTGTCCGTATGTACTGCACCGAGCAGTGATTACTATCAATACCAACCACGCTTGACAGACTCTGAAATCAACATTAACCATAGCAGAGAAAAAATCAGAACAATGTTTCTACCTCCTGGTTCAAGCCCTTAACAGGGATCAAGAACCCAAATTCTTCTCAAATTATTAAGATTGATCTCCAGAGGAAAGACTTGAAACACTTCCCACGACGTCACTTAAACCTTTTTTGTGTTCCCCAAAAAAGAATTTGACACAGCATATTCCCAAAGTATTCTCAGTCTCTCTTACGGAGACTAAACAAGAAATTTTTTGGACAGGGTGGACGCAGTGGTTTCACAACAATGGCTATCTTAGCTCCACCACGCCACTCTCTCATTCCCCCTCCTCAACAGAACTGGGGGAGAAAACATGATGAAAAAAGGCTCCAAGATTGAGATAAGGACAAGGAGATGACTCACCAGTTATTGTCAAGGACAAAGCAAACTAAGCACAGGGAGATTAATGCAATTCCTGTAATATAGTGTAACAAAAGCAAACTAAAATCACTTTTCCCCCACCTGTTCACACCTGAAAGGTGTGAAATACAGTGCAAAACAAACAAACCAATCTGAAAACAGAGAATAAAATTCAATTCAGAAAAACAGCAGAGAGACAGGCACCTGGAGGATATTGGCAGATTGATTTTACTGAATTACCTAGGACTAGGGGACCAAAATATCTGCTAGTCCTAGTGGATACATTTACTAGTGAGCCTGTTCTTCGGTTGAATTAAAAATAAGTATTTTGCACTTTTAGCTGATGTCAATATGGGGAGAGCACATAAAACATAAATGATACTTTAAATGTGCAAAACAAGTTTGTAAAAATAAAAAGAGTAATTCCTACTCAGTCCAATTTATTATTATTATTAATATTCCTCTCTCCTTTAACCAAAACAACAACAAAAAATAGACTGTGAGAAAAGTGCTTTATTTGGACCAGCAACAGAAGACAATTCAACTACTTGGGGTGGGTATTAGGAAAAACTTCTTCCCTGTAAGCATTCTATCATCACCACAGCTGCTGTGACACTGTTGCCATTCTGCTTTCCTTGAACTGTATCTGAAGGCATCTGCAGTCTCCTTGCCAGCAGCTGCCTGCCACCCCACAAGAAACCTCTGGGCAGCCTGACCCAGCTGGGGCCGCATGGATTGCAAACTGCCAGGCAATAAGTAGCCTTGCTTTCCTCTGGCAGCCCTGGCTTCACTGCTCTGGGAGTAGCTCCAAAACCAACCACCAAACACAAAGCTGCGGTGCTGAGCATGCAACCCCCTTTTGTCTCCCAAATATCACTTGTGTTAGTCTGCGTCCAGCCAGAAGGGGACACAGACTTCTACCTGTCACACTGACCAGAAGATATCTGTGTAATCTCTACAACCTCTGGGCTGTAACACTGTTAACACTATCTGAAAAAATATAGCAATGCAAAACTCATAACACTGTACATGCAAACTGCTGGCCAGATTGTGCTGCTGACACCTTCAACTATTAAAAGCAACAAATATAGCAATTAAAAATCACATGGTTATTTTTAAAAGAAGGTAAAAGAAAGGAAAAGTCATACCTGCCAGAGTCATGCAGCAAGGAGAAACAATTAACTGCATTCAGCTGCTTTGGGTGCTTTTGTATGCACAGACTCCACCTACATGATGTGAACAAGCAGAAACGAAACTAAAATGCTTTCATGCTCGGAAATAATATCCTGATGTGTGTTTCACTTCAACATCCTCATCCACTAGCCAATTTTCTTCCCAGTGCTTTGCAGAACCCAGTAACAAAACCACTCCAGTGCACTGCTACACTCCTCATCCTGTGGTTTCTCCTTGTCCTGCAGAGGAATCAGAGGGCAAATAATACTGCTGATGAGCAACAACCCCTTTACTTTTCAGGTTAGATATCAGGGAACATTTACTTCCAGAAAAAGCAGTGAGGCAGTGGCACAGTCTGCCCATGAAGGTGGTGGAGTCACCATCTCTAGAAACGTTCAAGGACTGTTTGGATGTGGCACCAAGGGACTTGGTGATGATGGGCTGAGAGTTGGCCTAGGTGATTTTAAAGGTCTTTTTCAACCTTAATGATTCTATGAACACTGAAGGAAGACCAATACCTTTCAGGCCATTTTCTTCATCCTTGTGTTCTGTTCCTATAGACTATATGGAGAATGGGCAAGATTTTGTGAGAGGCAAGGGGAAAGACATGATATAGTGGTCTGAGAAGTTGCCTCCTGCAGCTCCTGGCCAGTAGTAGAAGAGAAAAAGGTACCAACTCCTGCTGGGTCACCAAGGACAAACAGCACTGCAAGCTGGGACACTGCTACACTCAAAATCTTGTTTATGGGCAAAGAGGGATTATTTATACCCACTTTCTAATATATGGGCAATATAAAAATGTATATTTATCATATTATACTGGAAATGTTAGAAGTAACAAGAATCATTATTAGTCTAGATCTAATTACTACCGAGAAGCAAAGAATAATAATACTAACAGAGTGCTTATATACAGACAAAGTCACAACAATAGCAGTAACAACTAAATTCTAACACTTCTTGGCATCTCTATTCTTTCCTGCTGTTATGCTTGCTCATCTATTTCTCCTCTGTGTTCTAATGTTGGTGGTTTTGTGCTGGTGTTGGGATACTACAGTGAGCGGGCAGCACCTGGAGTCCTTCACAGGGGGAAATACGATAACCACATTGATTGGGTTCTTTTTCCCATTGCTTCCCCATTTCACTTAGAGTCACATTTATATGTTTGCTAGCACATATTTACACCTTTCTCTGTCTTCATTAGTACATAGCTTCAGACTACATCTGAATTCATATATGCAAATGGTAGCAAATACTGTAAGATGTTATTTCCTAGTTCTGCTTGTTTTCCCTACAACCAGTTTTGTTGTATTCCAGTCTGAGAAATTTAATTTTAGTTATTTTTAACTGAGCATTAGTGAACTGAGATTCCATTACAGCTGTGGGATTCTGGTGTAAATCACATCTCTTACCATCCCACACCTGCATTCCTCCATGTCACGGCCCATCTCTCTACTTCTCCAGTCTTCTGCTGTCTGTACTTCTCTACATCGCATCTCTGTTTTTGGAGTTGTAAATATCTTTCTGTTTGTTACTGCTTTCAGTATAAAACTATGGTAGTGCCACACAAAGATAAAGAGCAAAACAAAGTAGAGGTAGACTAGATTCTCCTGGTCAGACAGAGAAGCTGCTATCACCGCTTAATGAGGTAGAAAATCTCCAGACAGATCACAGAAGTTTCAGACAGAGCAGATCTGACAAGCTCCAGTGCTGAGACCTTGCAAAGTCAGCACAAAAATTGTGGCCTGTGGCTGTCAAAAGTAATACCAACTACAAAGCTGCACAGTTACCACAGATTGGAGTACATCTTCTACATTTGGGGAAGCAAAAAAAAAGGTCTGTGTCAGCCTGGTGTCGTTTTACCCAGAGGCAACTAAATGCCACATGGCTCATATATTGGCCACCCGCAGTGGAATGGGGGAAAACATTAGAAAGTGTGGGAAATTTTGGGTTGAGAAAGCTTAGAAACAGAACAAATAAAATAGGAACAAAAAGGATGAATAGAACAAATGATGTGCAAAGCAATTGCTCACAACCAGCCAACTGATGCTCCACCAGTTCCCCCAGTTTCGCTGTTCAACGTGACACCACGTGTTATAGGACATCCACGTAGGCCAGAGTCAGCTGTCCTGGTTCTGTTCCCTCCCAGCTCCCTGTGCCCCCTCAGCTCCTTGCTGGCCAGGCAATGTAAGGAACTGAAATGTCCTTGGCTCTGTGTAAGCACTGCTCAGCAACAACTACAACAAAAGTGTGCTATCAACATTATTTTCATTCTAAATCCAAACACAGCACTATACGAGCCACTATGGAGAAGATTATTCCAGCCAAAACCCCAAATCTTCTGCTCCAGAAACACATACTTTACTGTTGCAGAGCAGCTCTAATCACAGTGTGAACATCTGCATTGTGAAACTCACACTTGCGTTCTCTAGAAGTACCATATACTCTTAAAACTACAGTAAGAACAATGAAACAGTGACCAGCTTCCATCAATATCTTATCCAAGCCTTACCATACAATCTGCTGTACAGCAGTTTTTGGGCTCAGTAAAACACAAGCAGAGATGTTTAATTTCACCTCCAAGCAACACTGTCCCAATCCGTAGGCTGTATCTACCTATTTTTAATGAGAACCACAATAGAGACTGGGCAAGCCCAAAGCATCTATCTCTTTGCGCTTTGGAACAGACAGAAAAATCACATCAGAGCTGCTAATGTAAAGTTTGTATTTGACTCTACATTTCCTATGCTGCTCAATAATTGCTCTGGGGTAAAACCCACAGCCACTACCACCACCACAAAACATCCACAGCAGAAAAGTGAAACCAAAACTTTTCATTTTCTGGCAGTGAGGAATCACTGTTGCTTAGACATTATTAAGACAACCATCTTAATGCCTTGAATTCAAGCTACTGCCTGGCAATTCACCAGCAGCTAAGAAGAGATTAGAGATACACCACTCCTATATTATTTCCCAGCAGGCATCAAGTGTGTCAGCTCCTCTTTGCTCTCCTCAGTAGACTGCAGTTAGCAGGAGTTTTGCTTTCAGCACAAACTGTCTACAGAATGGCATCTTTTGCGGAACAACTTCCACTTTCTTGTATTTTCCTTCTAAACATTTGAGAAATTTCCCACCTGGGGATAGATAGTGTTAGGCCAACAACCAGAAGCAACGGTTGCCAGTGAGAAATGGAAAAGATACCTATTCTTTGATTGGTATTTCTGTCTCTGCCTTCTAGCTGGATTGCAAGAGATCCATCAGGGCCTGAAACACTTTTCATTCTCTTAAATGGAGAGATTTATCTCTCCAGGGATTATTTTATCCATTTTATCTCCAGGGTTTCTGTCCTGGCACTCCGTTCCTTATGGGACTGCTTGTATTGTGCTTCCACTGAAGGGTAAAGGGAACGGTAGCTATTTTTCTAACTGCTTCTATCTGAAGTGTCTACCTAAGTGGGTAGGGGACAGGAGGGCCTATCTGGATGCTTCCCATGAAGAATGCCAACAGCCATGTGCTGCTGGAAGAAATGGTTGATGTGGACCTGTTGGCTCTGTCTCAGCTGCAGGTGTGGGGTACTAGCAGCCAGCCAGGGCAGCAGCTTGGTCCCATGCAGGCAGACACAGGGTAAGCAAAGCCACTGCTTCCACTTGCTGTGTTGCTTTGCTTTTGAAAATACCATGTCAAGCCCTGAGCAGCACTGCAGGCTACAGGTGATACTTTCCCATTCAGCAGGCGTTCTCTGCTTCAGAAGAAGAGCAGTTCCTCTGGAGGACTTAACCCCATTTCTTGGTGAGGACATCCCATCCTCTGCTCATCACAAAGCACCCAAGTCTCCTCCACCTACTGTGTTTAAGCACTGTGCCACGAACGGAGGAAAACAAAACTGACAGTCCAACACCGCATCTTATTAGAAGTCTCTATGTCTGGATGATTCAGCTGCATCTCTGAGAAAGCAAAAACCCAGTGAAGCTGAAGAACACTGTGTGGTGACTCATGCTGCAAAGGGCTCTCGGTAGCTGAGATTTGATTCAGACCACCAGCATGTGACTTTTACTATTGCCCATTCATAGAGAATGGAGCACCGTGAACTTGCTTCATGGGGACTGGCAGACAAACCAACCTCTTTGCAGAAAGAAAGGTACCAAAAGCTTGTTTGGGAATAGTTAGGTGAGGCACACAAAATACTCCCAGTTAATAGGAAGCAATCATAAGCATTCTGGACAAAATATGTCCTGATATGTTCCCCACACAAACCTATGAACAGTATCTGTGTGATCTGATGTAATGGAAAGAATGATAATAATGCAAAACATTGTACTTGGAATTGATGTTCCTGTTCCTGATACATCAGAACAGTTATCCGCTGACAGGCATACAAAACCAAATGTCCAGCCTTCCTTTATCAAAGAAAGGCTGCTTGGGCAACTGGGTAACATCCTCACCTCACCATTAAGCAAGGACCTCTTTGACGTTGTTAAGGTTTGCAAGCAATTGCAGGAGCAGTAAGGCAAGATGCTGCTGAGGCTTGGTAATGCCAGAGCTACAGCCCTACTTTGCTTTTTACCTACAAGGCGTAGCAGCAGTACACGTGTGTTAACTGCTAAAAAGAAACTGATGTTGGCCTGGGACCCTCAGCACAAGAAAGACACAGAGCTTTTGGAACAGGTCCAAAGGAGGGCCAGTGGATCAGAGGGCTGGAGCACCTCTCCTATGAAGAAAGGTTGAGGGAACCGGGCTTGTTTAGCTTGGAGAAGAGAAGGCTCCAGGGAGACCTCTTTGTGGACTGCCAGTACTTGAAGGGAGCATATAAACAGGAGGGGGAACAGCTCTTTACGAGGGTGCATAGTGATAGGACAAGGGGGAATGGTTTTAAACTGAGACAGGGGAGATTTAAGTTAGATATGAGGAGGAAGTTTTTCCACACAAAGGGTGGTGAGGCACTGGAACAGGTTGCCCAAGGAGGCTGTGGATGCCCCATCCCTGGAGGTGTTCAAGGCCAGGCTGGATGTGGCTCTGGGCAGCCTGGTCTGCTGGTTGGTGACCCTGCACACAGCAGGGGGGTTAAAACTAAATGACCATTGTGGTCCTTTTCAACACAGGCCATTTGATGATTCTATGATTATGATATGATGTAAAATTTAATTGTAACTGACACAAGATCAATTGTAGGCTGGAGTAGAAGGTAATGAGTGTCAAACTGCAGAGTCCCATGACTGCCACAGAGCCTGGCATCCTCAGATTTGGCTGCTATTATTACTGTAATTAATTATGTTTTTTTTTTTTTTTTTTTTTTTTTTACAATTCAAGCAGGCAACAAATTTAAAGGAATAACTGTTGAGCCAGTAACGTGAACACTGCCCAAATAAAATAGTGATCATGTAAAGCTGTGCACTTAAGAAAATAAACATACACAAGCCTTATGTCTTAGCACCAATCTGTCTGATAGGAGTGCTGAAGAACAAGTGGTTAGATCCCTTTAACAGCAGCACAAGTGAGGGGTAATTTAGTCACAGTGCTATAACACACCTAAGGAGCCTATACAGAGTACTGCTTCAAATCTCCCAAGGAATAAGCTCTGAAGTATCTCCAGAACTCCAGACAGCTGTGGCCAACTCGGTCACAACAGATGCCTGTGAACTCTCTCCTTTATTTTTATTATTATTTTTTTTTTTTAACTGAAGGAGGTATAAATAACTTTTCTTTAGTGTTAAGTAGCCAGTGACTGCTAGCAGACCTTGAGTTTTCCATTCAAATTCCTACATTTCAAGAATGAGGACAAATTCAGGATGTGGCACGACAGTTCACATGCATTTACCATCACACTTGTAAAACACCAAAATGAACCCTGTGACCTACAAAACGTGTAGGATGAACAAGCAAAAGAAGTATGATTTAGATGTAGAAAAATACTGAAACAAGTATGTAAGTACTCTTTTTTTTTTTAGGGGAGGTGGGGTAGTTATCAAAGGGATCCCATTTACGATCTTTCTGCTCCTCTCTTTTCTCTTTTGAACTTCGACTCTTTCTTGTGAGGAACTATTTTACTTTTTGTTTTGTTTTTGCTCCCATTAAACAGTATAAGCCAATTCTGTTTCAGAGAAAGGAGTCTTATTGTTTACATACAAATTCAAAGTCTGACAAAAGCCGATCTCTGTCAGACTCACATTTTGGTTGAAATGTTTTTCCATGTAGTGCTCTCTAGGCTGCATTTGTACACAGTATTTAAACATCTTTTTCCTGTTCTCATCTCTAGCTTAGGGGTTATTTTTCCAATTCTGAAGCTTCTTTCCCAAGGGGCTATCTCTAGGCACCATTCTGGGGACCCTTTTCCCCTGTTTTTGGGAGCTCCTATTACCTATCCCTCCAGAAAGCTACTGTCAACTACCCAGCTCACAGATTATCACATCCCAATTTTCGGATTTTGGGCCCAATCCCTTTGGAATACTATGCTCCTATCTCTCAGATTAATAGGGGTGTACTGCTGGCACTTCATCAAGTGCTGTATAATCAGTTGAATGTATAAATGCTATAGTTATGAAATATACCAGAGAGTTTGGCTAAGCAATTATTATATCAAAAGAGAATAGATAGAAAACTTACCCATATCCTGGGCTCGCTGTGACACTCTCCAGAAGAGATCCTTCCCCTCTGGTAGCCAGCTCTTAAATGGGTCTAGGAGAGGTGCAGCCAGGCTCCACCCTTTCCTGCAGCACAGCTGAATTGCCTTGTGCTCCCCTGGCTGACTCAGTGCTCGCCTCAGGTGATCAATCAGAGGTTCAGGCCATGACTCAGCAGTTCCCATACACGCGCACAGGGCACCGCACACCAACAGCTCCCTCCCGAGACTCTTCCTTTCACCATCACAGCCGCTTCATCTGTCTCTGGCCGTGCTCCTTGCAGGACAACAGAACCGCAGATCGGGACTCCGCACTTGGTTTGCACTGAAAGTGCACCTCAGTTGCACACACTCATGAGTCTCCACCGACCCCCAAGACAAGAATTAAATTCCCTTACCTTGGCCATGCACAAAGTTATCAGGTCGCAAAGGCCAATGCCCGTGCCTACCTGCCTCTTGGCTTTGTCAGAGCCTGTCCTTTATGTAACAGCCTCAGTTTCTTATCGGCTGTCCCAAGGTGTCACCCCACCACCCAGACTGGACTGCTAAAATCAGCAGGGTGCACCTATCCTGTTCAGGACAGTGGGGGAGACCCCCGGGAGGTGATAATTATCCCAGATGACCCCCCAAATTGTTGGAAATATCCAAATAATTTATCAGGATGGTATCTCTGATAAAGCAGCTTTTATTCACAATTGCAATGGAGGGCCTCCTGCAAGCAGGAGAGCACACAGAAAACAGTGTTGTATCTTTTATGCCTTATTGCCCGACGCTTATCTCTTTCTCCCCTAGTTCCTCACTGGCTGAGTACTTTATGTTCACAATCTTCTCGACGCTTCACTAAACATACAAACAGTGGACAAACATAAATCTTCGCTGGCTAAGCATAAACTTCTAATTAATTAACTAATTAACTTCTGACCCTTTGGTCATTATGTTTGGTCATTGTTTCTGGATATCTGCTCATCCACCCTTGCATAGAGATAAGCTCAGAAGGAGGACAGAGGGGAGTATCTTGATGCCTGCCTGTCACATCCTAAGCTTCTCACGGAGTGAGACAGTCCAGCCTAGTGTAGATGTTTGTTAAATCTATTTTTCTTTTGCTGGGAGTTTCTTATCCTAACAGAACAACCCTACAGTATGTTTTCTAATCCCTAACACTATACCACATTGTTTGGAACATTTAACAACTTCTTGCAGTTTTGCAAGAAATAATTAATCACATAATTCAGTAATTAGGTCTCCAAAAGATGCTGCTAACGTATACAGTATTTCTACTTTTTAGATCTAAGGATAAGTTACAGAATACAAATACATTATGTTCTACTTCTTCAAACCAATTGCCCTTTTTAATATCTAATGCAGAAACAACATCCCATTCCCACACGTTAACAACGTTATCCCAGATTGTTAACATTACCAAAGCCAGCTCAAAAAACGTAGTGGCTTCTTCTGAAGAGAAGTTACCAATAAATTAGTACTAAATAATTTATTTTATATTATACTATATTTACATTTTATTTTATATTATAGATTAGACTAATTTCTATGTTAGTTTATAAGGGGAACCAAGAGGAAACACACGTTAAAAACAAGTAACTAACAAGTCACTGATGACAATGTACAATCACTTTCAATAACCCTGGTATTTTACAACCAACTGTCTAAGTACTGTAATTTCAAACCAGAGCATTTTCTTACCACTTGCATCAAAAGATCTATTTGTTTTCAGATTAGAGAAAAACCTCACAAATGAAAGCAAGAGTAAAAACTGTATATATGACTTATTTTACAAATGCTGTTCAGGTGCTTATTGGGCTCTGGACGCAAACTACCAGAGTTATATGCATAAAAATATAGAAGAATCTTTGCTAAGGAGGTATACATTTGTTTACATCAGGTTTCTTGGGATACAGCCCTCTATCTGTATTTCAGCTGGCCAGCCACCGTATCTATTCTTCTTACTGTCAGAGTGGTTTATCTGTTAAAAATAAAACAAAATAAAATGAATCAGTATTTGTGTTTACCAAATTAGTTTGTCAAACCTTATACAACATAAAAGAGAAACGGAAGCTGAGGGGTATGTTAGACATCTTATTCAACATAATGGGTTAAGATTCCACCAATTTCTCTTACACTTTGCCTAAGAAATCCAAAGATTCAAAGGCTCAGATCTAAAGCAAAGAATAATGACACATTAGAGAATTTGCTTTGAACAACTATGGCTGATCCTGAAGTTACTACAGATACCCCACAAGATCTGCACCTAAAGTTTACATCCGAGACAGAAACAAATAAAATTGAAAATAAAATGAACCTGACCTTTTCTCTTTCGATATCATCTGGAAGCCTGAAGCCTTTGGCAGCTATAAAAGCCCAGCTTGACCTGAACTTCATATTTTGTATTTCTTTACTTCCCAGAGCTTCTACTAACTTTTTGGCATTACTTTTCAACCTAAAAAAAAAAAAAAAAAAAAAGTATTAATAATATTAAAAAAAAAGCTGAAAAAGAACACTTTGGCTTTATAGTGAGAAGTGGCTGGTGGAACTGGGATTGTTTACCACATTGCTCTCTACAAGTAACTGAAAGGAGATTGCTGTGAGGTGGATGCTGGTCTTTCCCCTCAGTTCACGAGCAATAGGACACGAGGAAATGGCCTCAAAGTTTTTATCAGAGGATACTTGGGTTGTACATCAGGAAGAAATTTTTCACAGAGAGGGTGGTCAAGCAATTTTTCACAGAGAGGGCAGAGGAGGCTGACTAGGGAAGTGGTGCAGTCCCTATCTCTGGAGGCATTTAAGGGATATGTGGATGTGGCACAAAGGGACACAGTTTAATGATAAGACTCACGAGGTCAGGTTGATGGTTGGACTTAATGATCTTAAGGGTCTTTTCCAATCTAGATGAGTCTATAATTCTATGGTTTACGTTAGTAGGTTGGCACAAGAAACAATCAGAAGTTAAAAACTTCCTGAGTGCTGTCTTATTAGCATGCCATTAAACCTACAGACCAAAATTACATCTTTGAATTCCTCTTCTCTACATCCCTGATGTCAATACCATCTGTTTGTAACAATGCAGCAGAAAGAAATACATCTCAAACACTGAATTTGTAAAATTTGACTTTTTATTCCTTTTTAAATGTGGATAAAAGCTTCAAATGTTTATCAGCCAAATGATTAAGACTGTCCCTGTTTAATTATGATATCATGACTTTAATCATAAGATTTGAAAGGACTTGAAGAATCAGGTTAAGATGTAAGAAGGAATGCAAGCTAGGTATGTTCTAATTAGAGCTGTGGATACCTTTTTAATAAAAGGTTGTGATGCAGAGATAATAACACTGCCCTTTATGATGATAACTGGTGCTTTTAAACAAGCATGATGCTCTCCTTCCATCTTTGGAAGCATCAACACATATGATGTGAGCAAGCATTGAATGTATATATAATCCAAACTTTTAAGAAAGGAAATGACTACACAATGAAATGAATCACTCCTTTAAACCACTGTACAACAGTGACTGCCAGGCTATTTGTTGCTGTGTTTCTCAGCCTGTCATGAATAGTTTCCTTACCGGGCGCTTCCATCATCATGAGTAACCATGAAAAGCAGGGACCCTTGTGGTGCACTTTCAATGAAAGCCACCATCTCTTCTGAGTGGTCTGTTGAATTAATTACACAACTGGTTACTCCCTCACACACACGATCACATTCCACCTACTTTCCCTTGCATTCAACTTCTCCTCACTTTTTGACCTTGCCTACTCAAAATGAGACCTATTTAGGCAATCTTTCCATGCACTGGCACAGGACTTGCCTAATCCTTGAAGATGCAGAAAGCTGCCAGCTCTCACTGAAGACCAGAGGAGCAAAGGTTGATCTATAATTCCCAGCTGTAAAGAAAGATACTTCTGAACCTCTGAAAACAGATAACATTTACACACAAGTTGAGATTTTACCCTGCATAACACACCACCAGCAAGCAAAACATGGAATAGTTCAGAAATCACTGATACTCTGTGCCTTTATTTTTGTGTGCTGACTACCATGCCAACCGTAGATCTAAGTAACACACCCCACTGTACATCCATTTGCATTAAATGGCAGTTTATTTGCAGCACTAAGATATTTATTCATAAGGCATACGTTATTTTCTATAGAAAGTAAGTGTATTGTATGGCAGTAGCCTTGGAGACATTGCAGTCCATACACCATATAAAAATCTGAAGCCCCATGATTAGACCCAGTGTGATTTCTGTTCATGCATGCAAGGTCATAAACATTCTTAAGTGGTGAAAGAATTGGCTGCAAGTGCCTCATAGCATTCTGTTTCTTCTTAGTAGGAAGTACGGTAAGGTATCATCCTAAGTCTGGAAAATGTATTAGAAGCTATTCTTAAAGTAGATCTTCTGTTTAGCTACATAGTAGTGTAGAAAGACTAGCTTATTATGATTTTGCAATTAGAAAAGAATAGAACAAAATGTATCAGAAAAAAGATTTTGCTAAATAGATGCAGTATCTGGTTAAGTGCTGTCCTTTGCCAGACTGAAATAATGGAGAAAAAAAATAGCAACTAATCACAACAAACATTAACTAACACAACCAACAGAAAAAAAAGCCCCACATCTTTTCAGGAAAAGTTGTTGTCAGAAGATCTGGCTATGTTTAAATGACTACATCTGCTGTTTGTTTCTAAGTGATCTTCTTCAATGAAGAAGCACAGTCACTTAAAGACTAGGACAAATATTTTAATATGTTTTTATTGAACACTGAGATGTTAACAAAAGCTTTGTTGCACCCTTTTCCCTACCTCCTTCCCACATGTCAAAGAAATTGGCTGATGTTAGTGCTCCTGTTTCATCTGTAAGAAAAGATTAAGAGTGCAAATATGAGCAAAAACGGTTACATTTATCAGCATGCACAGCATTTTCAGCAAAAGGAAGGCATCTCTAAGTTTTGGTATTATTGTGCTTCCAATTTTTCGTTTGCATTTTGAAATTGGAAGAAATATAGAATAATGTAAATTTGAGATTCGGGGAAAACATTTTGTGTAGTCACTGCTTGTAGCTGCAGTCAGCTGAAAAAATTGTTCTCAAATCACTTCTGTTACAACACAGACCTGCATACTGTCAGAGAGAAATCACACTGGAAATAAACAAATTCTTCTTTAAACAAAAGCCTGAATCTGAACATCGCTGCTGACAAAACCATCATTATTTTTGTTTTAAGGAAGAAATTCCATTTACTGTACACATCCAAGTGCACATACGTACATATACTACATTAGGTGGCAACCATACACATAGAAGTTGATTAAGCCTGATTCTATTTGAATGGCTCCATTCTGTGCAGTGTTTCAGATTCTTGTCTACATTAATTGAGCCCAGCAACTCAAATAAAATCATGAAGGTTTAGACAAGGCTAAAACCTTGTTTAACAATAATGAGACAAGGAAACTGGAACAAAAACGTTCTGTGATCAAAACCAACTCGTCAGTGCATCCCTTGCTTCCACTCCCCCACGATATTTAGCAATCATTTTTCTAAGGATCCATCGTTGAATGCATTGCATTTCACCACCATACCTATTCATCTAAGTTAAAATGGTGCATGAGACCTGGAACAAACTACTGCATCAGCTTTCCAACAGCTTCTATTACAAGCACTTTAATATTAATCAAGCTTTGAGTTTGTCTTTCTGTCCACTGACCAATTCTAGAAAAGGAAATTGTACCTCACGTAGAACTGCAATTCTCAGTTACTGTATATCTTTTTATTTGCTTATACTGATTATGTACATGTTTCTTTCATTTATCCAGAAGACTATTTCTCTCAAGCAGTAATTTGTCCTTCTTACATTTAAGATGAATCAAGTTGCAATTTCTCCTTTGCTTCCATACCAGCTACTAAAAACACCCCAAACGTTTGTTTTTTTAATCATCACAAAGGTATGTCTCTAACATTTTTAATCTTACTTACAATTGACAATGGCTATGTTTATACCTCTTCCAACATTACCCTTTTCTTCACTTATAAGCCTGGAATTGAAAAGAAGTGCTGTATCAGTAGATTTCATCCTTCCAGAGACTCCGATTCAGATTTACCAATGCTAAGCCATTTCCTGGTGTTCAAACTTTTTCAGTTATCTAATTCAAGAGCCTAGTAGTAAGCAAGAGCTTTGGCTTTAAAGTCTTGCATGTTGTACCAGTCCATTTCCTTCAAAGATACTTAATGAGTTCTGCAAAATGAACCAGATCAAGAAAGTGCTTTGTACAAATCCATCCAGAAAGATAAAAAAGAAAAACATAACAAATGTGTGGGTTCGTTTTTATGATAGTAAGCCATGTGGCTGTATCTACTTGAAAGATCACTTTAAGGATTTAAAGTCACTTTACTTGTCTGGTCTGAAAAAGGAGGAACAAACCTGACTTTCAGAAGGTGCTGACCACTCAATATATGTCCTGAGTGACTAAAACTAAAAATCATAATTGAAGCCAACAGCTGAAAACAGCTTATCTACAGGAATGAAGACAATAACCTGAGATGTATGTATTAAAAAAAAAAAAAAAAAAGTTAAATATTATCAGATATATGCTGATGTTTACCACCAATAAAACATCAACAATTTATAAGTCTTTTGATCTAGGTTTAAATGACTCAGACGACATGCTTCTCAAAACCTTATATTACATCTACCTATCAATAAAAAAGTTGAGTCAGCCCAGGATATGAGAGAAAGCCAATCAAACAGACCAGATACTGAGCAAAGGCAAGTATACTACATAGAAACTACAGTGTCTGTGAAAGGAAAATACAACCTTCAGCAAAAACAGTACAGACCCACACGGCAGCAATGTGCTATCCCAAAGGCAGAACACACAAGAAGAGGAGAAAAATTTAAAACAACTTTAAAAAACACATTTATAAGCATATATTCAAAGTCACTATCTCCACGTTATCTTTAGCTCTTCAGTGCTGTTAAGTCTCTACTTTAGGCCAGAGTTCCATGGAAATGAATTGTCTTGGTTTGAATCATCACCATAAAGCTCACCAGAATGAAGCAGAGAAGAATCTGTATTTAAGATGGAATTCAAATCATGCTGCAGAAGGAGCGCCATAAAAAGGAAAACAGGAACAGGAGGAAAAACTCATTTGTTCCTAAGAGACCTAGGGCATACTTATTAACTGAAAAGGGAATATACAGTGACCTTTTTCTGCATGTAATTTTACTGAAGAGGTCTTTTCTTTCCCTAGGAGCTAACTTGCTAGTGAACCAAAATGAAAGATCCTTCTTTATACTACAAAGTATTGACATATATTAAAAGTCAGTCTGGTACTTACAGCTCATCTTCAAAACAGATTTTAGCCAGCTTTTCTTTGCCACCACCACTAAGAATCCGATAGGCATAGCTCCCTGGTGAGCAGGGAGACCAGTGATCACACTTCTGCCTTCTGGGGAGTGGGGCTACAACAGCAAAGATGAGGAAGTCTTCCTGAGTGCTACATAAACAATTTCTACATGGAAAGAATCACTTAGAGTCAACACGTTAATATATAAGCTCATACTTATATACACAGAGGCCAATACTGTCAGCTTGCCAGTATTGTGGCAACATTCTCACAGATTTGCTTGGGTTTTGGGTTATTGTTGGCTTTCAAACCACTGCTGGGAAGAAGAGCTAACTTGCCTAGAGAAAATAATTCCATATACTCTCGATTCAAATCAGATCATACTATTTTGTACTATTTCCATTGAAAGTAAACAAGGGCTATATGGATAAAGAATTCCTGCAGATAGCTTGAAGCTGACTGTTACAATTCTAAACTTTTTTCACACAATAGCAGTCATAGAATGAAAAAAACATTAAGTCCATCAGATCAGAAGAAAAAAAAGAGAACCACATCACAAACTTTGGCTAGCGATTCCACCAGTTACGGAAACTCTAAAAAACACCTAAGATATAGTCAAAGCTTCAGCAGCAGCTTTGCAGATTGCTTATGCTTACATGCCAACAAACAAATAAGGTGTTATTAGATTACTAGTCAATTATTAATATTTGCATACCGGCAAATATAAGATGACATTATGTTTCTTCAAAATAGTGCATAAGAAGTAGTCCAGATTTACACTAATTAAATGAATTCACTTTATCCATAGAATCAAAGAATCACCAAGGTTGGAAAAGACCTTCAAGATCATCCAGTCCAACCGTTCACCTATTCCCAATAGCTCCCACTAAACCATGTCCCTCAACACAACATCCAGCCTTTCCTTGAACACCCCCAGGGTCGGTGATTCCACCACCTCCCTGGGCAGTCCATTCCAGTGCCTGACCACCCTTTCTGAAAAGTAATACTTCCTCATGTCCAGCCTGAATCTCCCCTGTCGTAGCTTGAAACCATTCCCTCTGGTCCTAACAACATCCAAACAACATCATTCTTATAATAGCTTGTTAGGTAACAAGAGGACAAAAGGTAATGGCCTTAAGTTACACCATGGCATGTTTAGGTCAGATATTTGGAAATATTTGTTCTCAGCAAGAGCAGTGATGCAGTGGCACAGACTGCCCTGGGAGGTGGTGCAGTCACCGTCCCTGGAGGTGTTCAAGAGCCGTGTGGATGTGGCACTGAGGGACATGGGCATGGTGAAGGTGGGCTGGTGGTTGGACTGGGTGATCTTAGTGATTTTATGATTGTAAGCCCTTTTTAATTTAACAAGTAAATAGAGAACATTAGATAAAAGGAAAAAAAAATACAACTACATACCCCTCAACACTGGTTTCTTTCCAATGTCTTGAAGATAAGCTATAGATGTCGACAGTGTCTCTTGTGATAAATGAGCAGCAAATAAGTATCCCAAGTACCAAGCAAACGATGATGCCAACAAGAGCCCTGATAACTTCACAAAATCTGCCAAGAAGAAAAACACAGACATAAAGATGTACCCATAGCAACACACACACACAAAAAGTATTTTCTCTGGCACTGCTACAAAAACGGCTATTTTTTTCTACCACTGTGTTAACCTTGCCTTTGGTGATATGGTGACAGAGCACTGGTTGCACACTCATCTCTCAGAATTCCTTCCATCTTGAAAACTTCATCTTTGAGAAGAAAACCCACCCCCAGCTCTGCACCAGATCCCCTCAACCCATAGTTATGATACTGCAAGGAGACATGAAATTCAATTCAAAAATTAGTACCAGATATCATACACGACTATGTAGGTTGTATACAATTACTGCTGTTTTTGTGTGATGTGCAGACACTAAAATAATGGTTTAAACCACAGGTGTGCAACCTTTTTGGACTACTTGATCACACTAAGTGAAGAGGAATTGTCTTGGGCCACATATAAAATACATAATATATATAAGTAATAAAGCTAATTTTTTTTTAATATATAGTTTTTAATGAAACAAACAAACAAACAAAAAGCAACAAAAACATAAAACTAGTAGGATATGTGACCTTTAGTGAAAATAACACATCAGTCTGGTTCTTGGCAGTCTTAAAATCTGTTCTCAAATTTATTGAAATGGACAGCAAAGCTGTGTATTTTTCGCTTTTCACAGGACTGTGTTTAGCCAACGTATCAAAATGCATATGACTATTTCCCATAATCTGTTAGCACAGACTGCACCCTCCCCATGCCCTGGTTTTGGCCCCAGCAGTGTGGATCACACATTGCTGTGAGGCTGTTTTGAGTGATGGATGTGTGTCTGGGGCCAGGCTGGGCCTCTCAGTGGGGCAAAGCCACCACCATGTCAGCATGGGGCAAGTGGCCAGCTGCAGCGCAGGCTGGGCTATGCTGTTGCAGCACAATCATCCATATTCACCATGCTTTCCCCTCACACTGACTGGCACAGCCAAGGAGGGCTCTAAAACTCCCCTTTGCAGGCTCAGCTGTGCAGAGACCAAGTGACAGACATCACTGATGGGTCTTGGTGATCCCTGAGCTGGGCTAGTGAACCTGCCAATCCCAGGTGGCAGGGTCCATCAGGATGAGCACACTGAAGACGCATTCTTTATTCAGAAGGGATACATTACCTGAGTTATGATGTTAAACAGTGAAATATCACAGTGGAATTGGGAAACCCTGGCTTTTACAACCGTTAAGACTTCTGTCCTTTCTCTGCTTATCCCCTCTGTAGATTAAGGTCATATTCTTCACTTGTTCTCCTCAAGTGTTGCTTTACAAGTCTTACCTCTTTCACACTGACTGCCTGACTTGTCCACATCTGTTAGTGCAGGATGGACATGATAGTACAATGTGCCCATTCTGGAGGCTCTGCTTATGTTTATTCACGCCAAAAGGAAGTTTTAACATTTATCTTGAGAGTAGAATTTACTGCCTCAATTCAGTTTATAATACTACACAAAGAGATCTTCTCTCTTGCAAAGCTTTGACTTCTCTAGCCTCTATATCAACTACTGCGTAAGACTGTTCCTTGTATTGTACCTAAAAAAACTCCACCAAAACACACACACAAAAATAACAAAACTCAACAGAAAACAGTTGTAACACTAACTCTAAATATTACTAAGAAGAATCACAAACACACCCTATTCTCCATAACAGCAACAGAACTAGGAAATCCTCTGAATCACAGGTGTCAGCTTAACATCTGAGCAACAGTTGTACTTCAACCCTTGAATCTCAGTGAGGGGCAATGCAGATCATTATGAACATTTAAAGTTTTTCTATACAGTTTCTCATCTTTTTTATAAATAAAAACAAACAATAAGGACAGTACATCATCTTTTCAAGATGGTCTAAGCTCTTAAGATGTTCTGTGCCACTGTATTTAAGAGTTAAAGGATTATGACAGAGAAAGTTATATAATGGGAATCTTCAGAGAGAGAACACATTTTGCCATTTGCAACATTTGCAATCTTAGGCTAAGGGAATTCACAGAATCACAGAATGGTTTGGGCTGGCAGGGAGCTCAAAGCCCACCCGCCCCAACTCCTGCCATGGGCAGGGCTGCCTCCCACCAGCTCAGGCTGCCCTGGCTTTGAGTGATGGAAAGATGGAGTCCAGAAAACTGTTGTAGAACATTGCCAGTGAACTTCTGGCTTTGACTCTGGGGATTCAGAAGCCAGTGGGGGACTGCACTGAAGGCATCAGCGGAGTCCACTGGGTCTTCACTTACTGAAGACACATATACCACACATATTATAAATTCCCCACACAGAAATGCATAAAAACCCATATGCAGCTAAACCATACACTCAAACTGAAGAGAACTTATGACTTGCTACAAGCAGCACTCATAAAATGAGAAGCTGGGTCTACATTCACAGAAGCAAGGCTGCGCTCATGCTGAGCTGAAAGGTTGTGGTTCAGCATGGCTGCGGCACTCAGAGCTGTGAGGGAACCGCATGCCACGGAGAGGTGCTTGGCCTGTGACAGGCAGATACTGAGCTGAAGGGGCAGAGAGGCATAGGAGAATGAAAACACGTGGAAAGATGAAGTGGTGGTGGGCAAGGGCACGTCGGGAAGACCTCGGAAAACACGTGTCCCATTTTCCAACAGCTCTGGTTCCTTTCTGCTCAGGTGCTCACTTGTACCTTGGCAGCGGCTTAAGCACAGCACACCTCTGTTTGTGCTTAGCTGACTTGAAACACTCGCGCTGCCACGCCTCGCCAGCACATACCCGCTGCTCCAAGGCCGGCATTCAAGGGGAGAAAAAAAAAGACACCTTGAGATTAAATTCTGATGATCGAAAGAAAAAAAAAAACAAAACAAAACTAATCCGGCGTGGATTCGCAGTATGATGCTTCCCAGAGGCTCGTACCGCAGGCGGCTGACAGCCAGGGAAAGCTGCGCTCTGGGAGAACCAGACAGAGGAACGCTGAGGGACTGCTACTCACAGTGCCGCCTCTGCCACATCGCTGGGACGGTGATGGGCCCCCCACCCCCTGCCCGCCGCCGTCCCCCGCTGCTGCTGCTGCTGCTGCTGCTCCTCCTCCTCCTTCTCTTCCTCCTCCCCTCTCCTCCGTTCTTCTCTGTCCGCAGGCACAACTGACCCCCGCCTCGCCGGGCCGTCAGCAGAGTGGCGGAACGGACAGGGGAGCGGCCAGCTGTCCGCGATGCCCCGCCTTGGCACGGCCCCGCGCCGCACCCTGCTGCTTCGGGCTATTCGTTCACTCATGGGGAAAAGTGTAGGTGGTTTTCCTGGGCTGAAGAGCTGACCTTAAGCTAAGCCTTGGCCCGGCCATCAGGCGTTCCCGTGGATGGTGATAGTTGCCGCCGCCATTTTCTGAGGGGGCTGTGGGGTCCTGCTGGCAATGGGGCTCGGTCCTGGCGATATGGAAGCCTCTCCTCATGTCTCCTTGGCAGCGGCAGTGGACGGCCCGGTGCTCTGAGGGCTACGTCTGCTCTTGAGGGCAGGAGAGGACTGTGAAACAAACTTCCTTTTGAGCTTGTAAAATACAGCTGTACCTCTAATCTAGAAAAGCCTCCAACAGCTCGACTATTCAGTCTGGGCAAGAGGAGGCTGAGGTGAACCTCATCACTCCCCACAACCACCTGAAAGGAGGCTGTGATGAGGTGGGGTTGGCCTGCCAGGTAGCAGGAACAGGACAAGAGGGAGTGGCCTCAGGTTTTGCTGGGGAGATTCAGGTTGATATTAGGAAATATTTGTTCTCAGGAATAGCAGTGATGCAGTGGCACACCCTGGGAGGTGGTGCAGTCACCGTCCCTGGAAGTGTTCAGGAGCCGTGTGGATGTGGCACTGAGGGACGTGGGCAGTGGGCATGGTGGGGGTGGGTCAGTGGTTGATCTAGGTGATCTTAGAGGTCTTTTCCAACCTCTATGATTCTGTGGTTCTCTAATTCAGTCATACTGCATTAGACAGGGGTGCTAGAAGTTATTATCTGGAGAAAGAAAATAACCTGCTTACAGGATTGAAGGCAAGGCTTGTGCCATACAGAAGTCCATCTGAGAAACAATTTCGCCCCAAATCTCAAAACCTTTTTCTTTTCTTGGTTGAACCCAACTCAGAAAACAATATACAAGTAAGGGGTTTTACCTGGTGATAGTGTTATTCAAGAAGCAGATGCATAACAACAAGTCAGTAATCACACACTCAGGAGAGACACTGCTTATTTAGTTCAGATTTGTGCTGATTTGGGTGCTGAGTAGTTCCCTACAAATCAAACAGGACTATCCATGCTGTATTTATACACGCAGCTTGAAAAGTCACTAGTTTTTCCATCTTCTTTACGATGACTGGTCAGTAAGTTACATACAGTTATAATATCGCTAACAATCCTTTTGCAACTATGCATGTCAAGGGGCAAATAACAAAATAAAAGGGTCTGTGGGAGTGATTGTAATGATGGTACTTCAATTACAAGTCTCTTAGTTTTCCAGTTTTCTTGCTGAATTGGCAATGCTCCTAAAACATCCTGAGTAATGTCTTCCTCAAGGCCTACTTGCTCCAGGATGTCCTTGGTTGAAGGATGTTAATCTGTTTAGGGATGTTTAATTGCCCTTTGCTTGTCAGTTTAACATATACAAAGAACATCTTCAGCTAGCTAAGTTTTCAGAGCCTGTCTTCAACAGTGGCGTGGCTCTACATGGTTTGTTAGCTGATGGGACCTGTGCGTTAGCCAAAACCATGAGTAGGACCTCACTGAGGCCTCCTTGCCCCTCCAGTGTAGCACCAGATGGCCCTACCATGGGCACCAGGCCACCAGAGTGAGCTCTTGGTTCACCTTTTCCTGCTGTGAGCTGTGCTGGTGCTGAAGGCAAGGCATCGCACACCATTGCCTGGATATTCCCTTCCTGATGGGTAACTTGGTCAGTGCATGGCTCTCATCACCTTGAAAAAATGGACACCTCTTCTACTTCCAGTGTAGGGCAACAGCAGGAGTGTGGAACCATAGCACAGTGCTGGTGATGCTTGCTTTCTAGTTAAGAGCATTGCCCAGCTGGAGCCGCACATCACGGGCTTGCTGGGTTTTTAATATTCCGTTTTCCAGTAGGCTTTGTTAATGGGTGTTTGCAGGTCTGGGTGGGCAGGGAACCTCATCAGCACCTGTCAGTTCTGATTTTGGCCTTTCTGCTAGGACATCTGTGAAAACAATGGTTCCAGTCACCAGAGAAGGGGCATTTTTTGTCTTCATCTGCAAGTCCTATAAAGGTAAAATCTGAAGGAGTAGTTGCTGCTTGTTGTTAGCAAATGAAAAGCAACATTAAAACCTAGGTGTGTAAATAATTTAAGTGGTAGCGTGGAACAAATAAATTTAAGAAATGGAAAGCATAGAGCAAAAAGGAGAAGGAGCTATGAGTGGGCAAGAAGGAGTTAGAGACAACACTGTTCTGAATTAGTTTTCCAAATATATAATATACAGTTATTTCTGTAGGAAGTGTTACTCTAAGATGGCCCATGAGACAATCACATCTGTTAATAAATGACAAAAACTATTACAGGGGATATTTCTTGTTTTTAAAATAAAAATAAGGAAGCCTTAAGCCCCAAATGCTGCAGTTAATGGTGGCATCAAAATGAAAAATTCTGCAGATTTTATTAAAACAGTGAAAATTCGCTAGGACTTGGGATAATTTAACTTTGCAATACATTTATTGTATGACCAGCACTTGGTCGCGAATTTCACTGATAAAAATTTCAAGCCTTGAGGCGCTTTGTCACCACTGTGACAAAACATCATTAGCAGTTGGTGTAAATTGGGTGACAGCCAGTTTACCTGCTTTTAACCAGAAAAAAAATGTGTCAGTTTATTGCTTTTTCATTACTGCCTAAACTACACCAAACTATACCCGGGTGTTTGCTACAAAACAGGGCAACACTTTCATTGTTCTGGTTGCCAAAGCCTAGGGATCCAGCGGTCTCTGTCTGAGGGGAGAATTTTAAATGCCAGACAGCTGGGAAGCTTAAAGAAGTTTTACTTCAGGTGTTTCAATATTGTGTCTGTGAAAGCAATGTGATACTTTTCTCTCTAATGTAAGTATTCGAAGATAAGGAATGCAGAACACTTCAGAAATATAATTATTGGTATTCACTCTTCTGCCACTCATCCTGTAATTTGAAAGCTTAGAAAAAAAAATTCAAAACATGAATCTTTGCTTTAGATGTTTGTGAGGAAGTGAGACCCTTTGATGATAAGCAGCAGCGCAGGAAATCTATTCATGAAACAAACCACTCCAGCAGACAGTAAATGAAACAGATGTGTGTATGGGCAGAATGCCTATGCATGAGGCCACAGTTAGTGGAGAATGTTTATAGGCATTTGCTAACGGTGTGAAATGACAACAGAACAAGTTCCTGCCTGCTCTTTGAGTGGTGGTACCTCCAGAGTTGCTTTCTGCACCAATCTCACTTGGCCAATCTGCTGTATGTGTCATCCCTGTTCTCACAGCTATTTAATTTCAAAGTTCTCTGCTCATCCACAAATGGCCAGTGGTGTATTTTTAATCCTCCTAGGATGAGGTAAAAAATGCAAAGCAGAAGAGCAGTTCTTTAAGCTGCCATAACTCAGCTGTATTTCACCGTGTGTCTGTGCCCATAATTCAGATGGAATCTCAGTATCTGAAATTGTGGTAACATGAAGAGCAAAGTGGAGAAACAGCAACTTTGGTATGTATTTTAATATAAGAATGTTTATTTCTAGTAGACCTGGAAGGTCTGCAGGAAATGGAAGCTTTTAGATATTGTGTGGATATACTGCAATGTAAACACTCCCAGAAATGCAAAGCCAGTTCCAGTAACAGATGGCAAAAAGTGAGCAATGAGCAATTCCAGTTTATAAGCTACAAAACCTGTACAACTAGTAAATCTAGTTCCAGAATGTTGCTGATCTATTTAAAAGTTTGCTTTATACCTTATGTTGTTTAAGGTGGGGCATTTTTTCTCTGTTTTCCCATACCTTGTTAATCCAGAGATGCACAAGGAAAATAGACTCAAAACTCTTCATCTAAGTAGATGGGAATCCAAAGTAGATCCAAGTAGATGTGCTCTTCAATCCAAGTAGATGGAAAAGCCTCAATACTTTGTGGGCCCAAATCTAGTTATCTTTAATAGTCACCTAGATTCCATGTTACAGGAGAGGAAGGAGAAGGACAAAATTAGAGGAAAAGGAAAATCCCTCCCTTGAAGATGGATGTTTTGATATGGCTTTGCACAGGGTCTCTGTGATCTGTTCTCTGGAAATGCTGGTGTCAGTGCAGTCATGAGGCCTACAGGTCCCTTTTGTGCAGTCCCATGCAAGTAAACAAGTGTGTAAGCCCGCTCAGTCCAGCAGATACTTACCATAGGCAGCTGGTCCCTGCTATCAGCAATCCCAAGGCACTTGTGGCTTGAAGACATCCTGTGGCTCGTCTTGGAGTATGTTCTCAATCCACTCTCTCTGCATAGTTCAGCAGGGATCCAGGCTGACCTGCTGTGCCAGGCTTTGGTCACCTGAAGGCAAGGCTGGAGGTCTGCAGGAGCAAAAATTCTACAGTAAAGCCAAGTCCTCACACACACAGAGGGAGAGCTGGATTTCTTTCAGACCTGTCTTGTGGAAAGGAGGAAGAGAGGAAAGGGATATCACCTTACCTTTGGGACAGGATGGCAACAGATGTGGGTGGTCACAGAAGGGTTGATGCTGCAGGACAGAGTGGGAAATTGGTGAGTACAAAATAGAAGGGCATACATGAGCAAACTGAAGGCTGTAAAAATATATCAGCACTTAAAAATCACAGAATCACAGAATGGCCTGGGTTGGAAGGGACCTCAAGGATCGTGAATCTCCAACCCCCCTGCCACAGGCAGAGCCACCAACCTCCCCATTTAATACCAGACCAGGCTGCCCAGGGCCCCATCCAGCCTGGCCTTGAACACCTCCAGGGATGGGGCATGCACAGCCTCTCTGGGCAGCCTGTGCCAGCACCTCACCACTCTCATAGTAAACAACTTCCCCCTGACATCCAACCTAAATCTTCCCTCTTCAACTTAAAACCATTTCCCCTTGTCCTGCTGTTATCTACCCTTTCAAAGAGTTGACTCCCTCCTGTTTATAGGTTCCCTTTAGGTACTGAAAGGTTGCAATGAAGTCACCTTGCAGTGTTTTTTACTTCAGGCTGAACAAGCTCAGCTCCCTCAGCCTGTCTTCTTATGGGAGGTGCTCCAGCCCTCTGATCACCTTTGTGGCTCTCCTCTGGACCCTCTCCAACAGCTCTCTGTCTTTCTTGGACTGGGGGCTCCAGGCCTGGACACAGAACTCCAGATGAAGCCTTACAAGAGTAGAGAAGAGAGGGACAATCACTTCCCTGTCCCAGCTGGCCACCCTTCTTCTGTTGGAGCCCAGGATACCATTTGCTTTCCGAGCTGCAAGAGCACACTGCTGGCTCATGTGAAGTTTTTCATCCATCAGGACCAGCAGGTCCTTCTCTGCTCTCAAGGACCGCTCCTTCCAGTCTGTATGGATGCCTGGAATTCCTCCATCCCAAGTGCAAAACCTTGCACTTTGCTGTGTTGAACCTATTAGATTCACCCAGGCCCACTCTCAAGTCTGTTGAGGTCCCTCTGAATAGCAAAAATAATCACACCATAAAACGTGAGGAGTTGGGAGCAGCCGCTGCCCCCCCTTCCCCTCCTCTTTATCTAGTGAGGATGTATCAAGCTGTAGCCCAATATGTAATAGGAATTTACGAAGCTAGCTGAAGTTGGTATTACCCTTTAGTGCACCTTTAAAAAATGCCTCCACCAAAGGAAAAGATATACTTGTGCAATGCACTTCAGAACTCTTCTGGGTACCTAAAAATAAAGCAGTTGAAGGAATGCAATACCTTGTTTATTTATAAGAAATAGTTTCATCTACCTGCCGACTGTAAAATTAATTGTGCTAGTACTTATGCATGAACTGTCAACACAAATTCCTGTAATCTTTACAGTAACCTGCATTTCTTAGGAAATGCCCCTGAGTATCCTAGAAAAACAAGAGATGAATCCAAGGCGTAGGCAGTAGTCATCTCTAAACTTCTAGAAGGAAAAAAAGGCATTTATTTGTTTTTAAAAAGAGTTTGTTTTGGTGCAGAAAGACATTACATATTAAACATTCATAAGAATTGCATGTTATCCCAAAGAATTAGATTGAGTTCTTGAATGGTGAACCTTCACATATTTGTCTGTAATGGAGTGCACTGATTAAAAACTCCCTGTTCTTGCAATAAATTCTTACTCTCACGTTGCACACAAACACAGAAGGTGTTTTGTTTAGATGGGTCACCTTCAGTGGGGAAAAAAAGAACAAGAGAAGCGTGAATGATTGATGGTTATTAATATGAGTCAGATGGCTTTACAGATTTGGATTCAGTAGCCTGAAGCACAGAGAGTGTTCTGAAGATGATGGTGATTTCAGATGCACAGGAGAAGTTTAAACAAGGAAAAGATGCAAACTTGTATAGTACTGCTGTGAGCAGAGCTGCGTGATAATAGGTTGGCTGCAGTAAACATCAGGACAGTAATGAGCAAAACCAGACAGCTTTCCGATCTGTGAAACAAAACACCACGTTAAGCAGTTTGCACTAATCTGTCTTGCTTGACCAATCTCCTAGATTTATTAACACGTGTACAGCATTATACCTTTAAAAATAACTTTGGGCTTAAAAATAGTGGATTTTAAAATAAGACTTTAGGGTAAGGGGGATAGCACTAAATGATCAGGACGCTAAGGATAAGATAAGGTAAGAAGAAAAAAACGAAAGCACATCTACTAGAATTCAACCAAATGGAATTTGCTGTGAAGAGGCTCAAAACTTGTATTTGAAAAACAAAACGTGGGCGCCACCTCCTGGGGTACCGAATACAGAGCACAAAAACTCTGCTGCTCTTCATTCTGCAGAGGCGAGGAAACAATGCTGCCGTCTGAGTGATGGGACATTCAGATCCTATGCCTTCTTTTTTCAGAGTTCAGGGCAGCTGTCCCAGATATTATTTCAATCCATTGCAGGTGATCAGAAGCTTCATCTTTTCTAGTTAATTGTTTCCTTTTGCCCAATATGGAAACATACTGATGAAAATTTGGATCAAGAACATCTCAAGTTGTTTGAATGTAAGCAGGAAAAATCACATTGGAGCTGGACATGCCTACCTCCTCCCCTTCCTGCTGGTTTCAGGTGAGTTGTGAAGCAGTTCTGCTTTCTTTTTAGAGCTAGAGCAGAGGTTAGAATTGAACGTCTCAAAGTACTCAAAGAATTTGGATGGATACGATTTATTGGCTTTGAAGTTCATCTCAACAGGATTTAAAAAGACACAGTGGATGGGTTGAAAGAATTAATCATTTATTTTAAGCAGCGGAAAATTTGACTTTTACATAGTGTTTATCTGGAAATGGCAAGGCCTGAAAGTGCCAAATACCGACTTTTGGAAAATCCAGTAATGAGGCTTGGTAGTAATTGGGATAGATATCCTAATATAACCTGAAGACTGAATGGAAATAATAATAATAAAAGAGACTGTACTCCTTTTTTCAAAGTATTGATCCTGTTTTCCATTCAGTCAGTGTTGCCTCTCATCATCTGATGAGGTGAAGATTTGCCTTTACTACATGGAATCATTTCCTTGATGGTGAAGACCTTTCCATGCTTCCTGAGGAACCATCAAATAACAGCTGATGTAGCGATAGCTGTCAAAGATTTCTATATCTCCATTTATTTTTTATTTTTTAATAAAAAATGGGAGTTGGTTCAGATAAATTATCTAAACTCAACCTTGTGTAGTTTTATACACACACAGAGGCTAGAGAAGCAGTTTTCCCAGGACGTATTGCAGTAATCCATGCCTTGGTGCTATCAAGAAATTGTCATTTGTCATTTCAGTATGCCTCACTTGAACCTGTTTTATTTTGCCCGGGATTTTCCAGGGGACACCTGTGTTGCAAACACAGCCATTTAAACACTGTTACATGATTAGCCTCTAACAACACAGGATAAACATACCCTTCAGGGTTTGACATAGCTATGAGAGAAGGTACACTTCAAACAGGAATACAATGGTTACAAACAATGCAGTTTATTCAAGTATTTTACCTAACTACACATCGCTGTAAAATCAAGTTGAGTCGCTCAACTTGAAAAAGTAGAAGTTTCTCATTCAGAAAGAAGAGCCAGAAGTCATTAAGGGATTGACTGTAGTTCGTGGCAGTACAAAACCAGCCAGGCCTTCCATTAGGGGCCATCACCTGCTTAAGGAATGGCACTGACTCTCACAGCTCCTTGTAGTCCTCCCTCCACCCCTGTATTTCGTAAGGCAGGGAAAGGAAAAATATGCATACATGTCAGCAGTTTCCAGGGTATATTACCCAGAGGTCTGCCATGGGTTACGCAGTATTCCTTGAGCTACACTCAGTTCAATATGTTGGGAAATAAGTCCAAGAAGGAAGGAGAGTGCTACACCAAATGCTTTCCAAGCAATTTGGGGCAATAAGTACAAACCAGAGAGGAACACCAGTGCTAAACTTTGTCCAAGTGAGAAGTGAAAGAGTCCAGGAGCTGTACTCAGAAGTGTAAAGGGGTTCTTTGCACTCTGTCAAGTTCTGGGATCCCTTTCACAGGTGGAGTTTTGGCTCTAATTCTCTCCTTCCAGGCCCACCACCTGACTGCAACTATTTTCAATCCAGAGTTAACTTCTAAAGCTTTACAAGGTGCTTTAAAACAGATCTGTGAATGGTGACCAAGAAAATGGTATCTTTTGTTAGTAGGTTGAATTTTGGATATGAGGCTTTTTTGGAACTTCTTTTGGGGGAAGTAGGTGTGATGGTCAGAGACTTTCAGAAAATCAGAAGATTCACAGACAGTGAATTAACAGGACAGAAGTTAAATACACTGATTTGAAATGATTATCACCAGCTTAAAGCATGTGAGAACACTCAGTGTTACTGAATGCTCTTACTTAAATGCTGAGAATTACCTTATATGTTTTATGCATATGTATTTTACAATTAATCTAAATTTTCCAACATTTCAAAAGCTATATGGCCACTAAGATCCAGCAAAACCTAAATGTAGCGAACAGAATAAAAAAGCAAACTGACTGTACAGTGGCTGATGTCAACATGTTTTAAAGTAACCCATTTTGTTACTTACAAATGGGTGAGAAATACCACTAAGTGCTTTGTTATCTGGAGAGGGGACTATTCAGTAGCAGGCCAGTGATCTTACTTAAAGATGACTGCACCCTTTGTTCACTTATGGGTGGATAATTCCCAGTAATAGCAATAAGCACCACAGAGTGCCCTTTCCAAAATATTCAAGCACATGTTCTCTTACCAAAAAGCCAGATGATTAGCTGGCGTGGTTGCATTTACAGCAGCTTTTCAGCAACTGCAGTTGCTTTCCTATTCTTCTCTACCGAGGAACCTCAGCCTTGATCTGAAAGTCTGGCAGAAGACTCTGTGATTTAGCATCTCATCCTTTCACACAACCAGCCAGCCTCAGTTCACCTTACCCCTTTGTCAGTTAGTGCAATTCTTAGCAGTAGATTTTACACTACGGGTTCACTCCATTCAAGGGTTTGGCTGAAGGCAACAATTTTATTTCAGGTAATGTTCCTGAGAAGAAATTACCAGGATTCCAGATTATTCACAAGACTGGCCTAAAATCTAATTGGACTCCAGAAGCCAGAAGATCTGACCGCCTCTGAAGAGTGCTCATATCCCATTGCCATCTGCTTTCCCTTCGCTGAACAGCAGCAGGAATTTCACCACCCAGAAATGAACGATTTGTCAATCAGAGTCAAGTTTGACAGCAACTATTGTCTTTGTAGATTGCACAGACCTTTCCTAAAAGGATTAATCAGTTGTGCTCTTAAAATTTTTAATGAAGTGGAGTAATGGGTAGCCTACTAATTTCTCTTTCCTTTATTTTCTTTGCTTTCCCTTCAGTCACACCAGCTTCCTTCTTGATGAGGAACTACTACTGCTCATGTATATGAGGCTCATGTTGGAGGTCAGAATATGGCAACCAACCAATAGAGTTGTTGAGAAAACTCTATGGAACCGAAAGAACGTTTCAATGTTTCAGGCATTCTGGATTATTAGACAACGAAAAAAACTACTCTGTCTTTTAACAAAATGCTATGTTAAGAGGAAAAAAAAAAAAAAAAAGACTGGAAAAGGTTAGTATAAAAATGAGTAATCCTTCAGTGAAACAGAAATTCATATGCTGCAGGTCACCAAGCAGAATCTTTTGATATCAACTGATAAAGAGTTAAGTGTTAAGAAACTGATCTGTTAACAAGAGATAGCAAAGCCAGTAGTACTGTGATTGCCACACATTAACTTGCAGAACATCAAAGCTGAGAACTGGAATTGCACCCTGCCTTGATATATTGCATTTAAGTTGGTCCAACTTACAAATCCTTAAAACAGAACAATCCCCTGTACCTAACTCCTTTTACTGAATCTGAAAAAAAAAAAAGCTTATAAAAATTCTTCATGTTTTCTTCAGCTCTTAAATTGAGCCAAAAAGCCTATGATAAAATTTCTAAAACATGCAAGGCAGTGGGATATAAATAATATATTCCCATGCCTGAACTCAGGTTTAACTATTGTACTCAAATCACGCATCTTCAAATCCCTAATGACTGAACTGATAGCATCAATTATCTAAAAGGCTGTATCCAATAAAACATGGCTTTCTGACATTTTCATGGTACACAATATTACATTCACATTAGGAGAATGCTGGTTCTGCAACAAATATTGATATGTATACAAGGAGTGATTTAGAGTGCTGTGATTTAGAGTACCCTGTCTTCCATAATAAATAGAGAATATATCCCAGCACCATCTTTATCCAAAGCTCTGCTTTTTGGCTTTGGTGGTTGTTTTCTTTCTTTCTCTCTTTTTTTTTTCTTTTTTTTCTTTTTTCTTCAGGTATGATTTAATCTGATTTCTGAAGTTAGTTAACGGGAGTATAAAATACCTCACAGCACTCTCCTTTACAAAAATACACCAGGGGAAGCGATCACCGGTAAGACATACCTGGTAACGCTGTAGTCTATCTTTGTGTTTCATCTTTCATGGAAAAATGCTCAAGAGCATTATTTTTCTTAGTGTGCTGTAGGCTAAAAAATCAACCCTCAAGGGTTTCTATTGCTCTTCTTGTTGCCAGAGCAACAAAGCAATACTCACCTGAATATTTGCCAATGTAAGTATCAATTTACAAGCTAAGATGAATTTTCTGCCGCTAGCAGATGCCACTAACAGCATTTTACTATAAACTAAACTAAATTTTAGTGGCAAGGGATGCCATGAAAACTCAAGAATATATTACTATTTCATTTGTCCTACTTGATTATTGCTCATGTAATTCAAGCATTTCTATTAAAATGTCTTGACCAATGACATTCAAAACAAAAGGGTAAAACTGAAAGGCTTTTACATCAAATTTTCTACACATTGTTAAACAACTCAGAACAACTCTAGCTTGTCATCAGAAGCATACCAGAAACCTTTCCCAATGAATTCCTTCCTAAAACTCCTTGTGATGAGGAGGCAGGAGGGGAGAAGGAAACAGAAGTTAATGTATTCAGAGAACATACAACAGTTGGTGCTTTCTGAAGTGAAAAAGGGCTCACTGTTTACTGCCGTATCAATCCAAACATGCACAACACATTTCTGTTTGAAACAGGTGACAAAAGCATTACTTGTATTACTGTACCATACAAGAAGGAATACAAGTTTGAAAAGGTTCATTAACACATCAAACCAAACCCAGGAGGACTATGTGGAACTGAATCACAGAACTGGAAATGAAGCAAAGTCTTTTGCTGTAAGGAAAACCCAAAGAAACGTTTTGTTATAAAGTGTACTAAAAGACCTGATTAAAATTTAAGACATGAAGTAAAAAGACACGAAGAAAGAGACATATGGAAGGTATATGAGGCAGAAAACACCTAAACTCTATTTCTTGTGTTCCTTGCAGTTGTTTTTCTCCATTTAAAAGCTGAGAGGCAGAGGAGGAATGAGGCAAATTCAAAACTTCCTCCCACTTTCAACTCTTAATTCTAAATTAAATCATTTTCAGATGTTAGATCAAAACACGAATCATTTTACCTTATGCAGTCAAGCAGTTCGGAAATGCAGGAATTAAAAGGGAAAGTTTTTAGCACTTTTAGTTATGAAGTGATATACACATTAGTTTAAAAAACAACGGTGCTTTATTTTCACACATAGTATGCGCACCTCTGTAAAAGCACCATCCTGAAAAAAAAAAAGAAATATTCACTTATTCCCTGCAGAGTCAGAAGCAAAGGCAGTGTGAATCAGAAAACTGCAGGAAGGGATTACAGGCAGAAAAATTTCTGGACGAGGGATTGGGAGATTCTGAGCTAAGCTTCCTTTTTTACCACTTTCTTTTTACTCGTAGATTTGTAAACTGCTCTGCTATGGAAACTGAAAGGATTTTTTTTCTGTTATTTTTCAAAGAGATAACTTGTTATCATTGGAATGTTCAACCTTGTGTTGTTTGTCTGACAAAAGACGTGAAAAATTGTTCTGTCTGCAAAGAAAATACTGTGTTGTGACCTCAGCATTAAGATGTATGCTTGCACAGTGGAGGTCTGGTCAAATACACTCCTTCCTGATCTCTCCCACTATTGTTTTCAGTCTTACTGCATGTTTGCATTCAGATAGTCAGTCCAGAAATTTTTCATTTGCCTGTCACACCAATGAAGCTAAACTAAAACCCCCAACTGCTGCTCATGTTTAAAAACAAGCCGGCATTAAGATCTTCACTTCACAGTCTGTCCATGAGGAAAGACTTTTTTCTTGATTTTCTACATTGCTGAGCTCAGCAATTTGTCTTTTTGTGTTTTGTTGCTTCCTTTTTTACACACTAACTAGAAATAGGGAAAGACACAACAGAACACGGACCGTAGATTTATAGGATCTATCTATACATATGCAACTCAGCCTTTTCTATATATCAGTCATCCTGAATTAAACAGACAAACAAACAAACAACCACACAAAACCCCACAATCGGGGGGAAACTGAAAAGCTTTTTTATGCACCGAAATGGAAAGTATTAATTTCTCTAATATCAACTACTAAGAAGTGCAGGAGTTACATTTGGTTGTATGGGATGTCTTGTGTTTTAAGACCAGTTCTAAGTTACATGTTTACCAGTGGCATCATCCTTGTGAATTAAGAGAGGTAGTCTTGTTTTACGCTAAGGCTGAACAAGTTTGTTTTTCAGTTTTTACCTCCTCAAACTATTTTGCAATGACACCTTGGAATGGTGACCCCTCAAGTGGCAGCAGACATCTTGAGGAACAAAAACCCAAACGACCATTTTTCTTGACCTCACTTGCTTTAACTGCTGCATGTGTCTGACCTTTCTCCTTCCCCCGCACCATAAGCACAGCTTCAAAATGAACTGATGTAAACACAATGCAGTATTCATTTAATGTGATTAGTAAGAAAGATTATTAATTTTTTTTCTCTTTTTCTACAGTCAGATCACTTAGAAAATTCTGATAGCTTGGTTTTTTTTTTTTTTATGAAAGAGGGATGGACAGTTTTGTTCAGATAGTGGAAGAACATCATGGTGTAAGGTTCTTCTTAAAAAAAAAAAAAAGGTACTATTGTGAGCATAAAGGCTCATTGTACTGTAGTAGCAAATCCAGTACCGTAGCACTTAAGAGAGGTGGTTAACAGTGCTTTGGTTCAGAATCAGTGTTAGAAAATAAAGCTTAAAAAGTTATGATGCAGAGTATTTGGAGGGCTTTCCACAACGATTTGTAATGGATGTAGAAAGGACTGAGGCATTGGCTTCTTCCCCTTGGCAAAGTACTTTGTCCTTCATTCTGTTGAAGTCCCAGGTTTCACCATCAAGTTTCTCATTTCCATCGATGTCGCACCAAGGAGGATTCATCGTTGACCACGTCATTGTCGGTGTAGCGATGCTGGCACCGTGGTGGAATAAGCAGCAGGATGATCAGTATGAGGAGGATAATCCCACACAGGCTCATGAGAGCGTAGGAGGCAATCCACAACACTGGTTCATGGAAAGTTATGCTAGAAACGCAGTTGCTTGCAACATCTGTGGTTGTGAAAGGGCCTTCAATCTCAGACACTGGAGAACCATCAACCTCTGAGAAATTACAGAAAGAGAAGCATTAAGTCTATAAGACCATCTAAAAGCAAGTAACAAGATCTAGCCTAAAAACCTATACAACCCTCTCCATCATCATGTATCTCAGCTCAGTCATTTTTAAATGCTTTTCTTATTGCAATTAGAATGCTGGTATTCCACATATATAAAATGGGAATCTGAAGCAAATGGAGACTATAATACTCCCACATCTACATAGGCTCAGTGAGAGAGCAGAACTTTAACTCAGGTCTCCCATAGCCAACTTAAAGCCCCAGCCAGTGGATCACGTTTTCCTTCTGAACTAACCTTTCAGAAATGTCAGTCTAATGAGGCTTAAAAAATCCTACAGTACCAGTACGCTGTTCAGGGCCTGGAGAGTTTTTGTGTGTTTCTGGCATTTGCAACAAGTGGAACAGAGTCAGAGCATTCTTACATCTTCTGTATTAGCTGCCTCCTAAGGTTTTAGAGAGTTATATGCAGGTTCATTAGCTTCACAGATACTTTAGAAGACCATATTCTAGGCAGAAAGCAGCACCAATAGCCTTGGGAGCGATACTGCTGAGATGAAAATCAAGAAGGAAGGGGAGGTAAAGCAGGAGAGCTCGGGAACATCTGCCCAGCATAGGGAAAGAGTGAAGAGGATGGTCAGTGCCAATAGTGAGGAGTTTGGACGTGATATGTTGGGCAATGAGGAAGAAGCTAAGAAGCAGATCAAAAATGGACAGGACAAAACTAAAGCAAAAATTGTGAAGGAGTGCCTCTGCAGCTGTTTTTGAGCAGCCATCCATCTTGGCATATCACAAGTTCCTGATTTGTTTCATTACCACTACAAGCCGGTACTTGTTAAACCAGTATTTGCTGGAAAGGGTTATGCTGTCCATGGTTGTCACAGTAACCACGGCAAGCCAGCAAAGCTCCCCTGAGCTGTGGATGGGGCTATGTGTGTTGTAAAGGCAGAGCAAGGGAGTTGCCTGGGGCAACAAAATATTCAGGGCGTTTTGTACCTGCAGGCCTGTAGCTGGGGAAGGACACACCTTCCAGCATGCTTAGGGCAACTAGGAGCCTGCAGTCAGTGCTCTCTGTGCATTTTAACAAACTTTCCAAACAGACATCATCTGCTTTTCTACTGAAATATTCCAAGATGCATTTGCATATTTCTCGTAAAGACCTCAGTTCTAAGGTTCTCGCCTCATTTCTTGTTCATTTTACATACAGAAACACACTTACCAGACCTTAAGCGGCCCTGCCTACTGTAAACATTGCATCTCCTTTACACACAGAAAGCTGTGACTTTTCATGACAAGTGTCATGAAAGCACGTTTGGAGAGACTGGCATAAAACATCCTTGGGAAGAAAGATGGGGGATTTAGTATTCAGTTCCCAGCCTCCCATGATCTCATATTATTTAAAGGTTCAATTCTCACTGGAATTAATTCAACTTATGGTAGGGCACTGAAGCAGAAGGCTGTTCTGCTCACTCACAATCTTGTCCCTGGTGACAGGTAAGCTTCCAGGAGAGTCTGGACAGCTCACTCACCTGATGGAAAACACTCCTCCCATAAGAAATGTCAAACCCAGGAATTTTCTCAGGGATCACTCGCTGAACCAACCCTTTCTCCAGCTGCAGATGTGGGAAGATTTCTTTGGTGGCCAAAAAGTATTAGAGAGAGGTGCATGAAACCTGAGGCTGCATTCACAAGCTTTCTGACACCAGTAATAGCCAAACATGCTCTCTCAACTCATCAGACCAAGATAAAGCAGCCCTCTATCATCAGCATGTCTTTGCCAAGACACTGCTGTTGCACAGACACTGTATGGAAGCTGCACAGGAGTGGACAGAATTGCAAAAGTCTACCTTGAAGGCCTGTGAAATCTACGTTGTTCAGAGACCACATATTGTACTTGCCCTGCCATGCAGTTATTTCTCATACATATCTCACTGTTCTTCTCCGCCCCACATTTTGTATGTCTCTGTGAAGCCCTGCAGCAAAACCAAACTAAACCACATATAATATTAATGTGAAATGTAAGGCATAAGGATTACTATTTAGGAATTCAGCATTTTGAAAAGTGAAAAAATGAAAAGAAAAAAAAAAAGCACACAATTTTCCACCTTGGAGATAGCTAGCTCTGAAAATAAGCAGTCCCTAATTACTTATTATTTGATTCGAATACAATAACTACTCCTTATAAAAAAAAAGCAATACAAAATTATTGCTGCAGTGGCTGACATTTGAAATTACATTTTGAGAATGTTTGATAGCAGCATAGACTCTGCTTTTTTCCTTCTGAAAAGAAATCTTCTCCTTTACCCTCTTCTACTCTGAAATTGCAAGGAAATAAAAAGGGAGAAATTTGCCTAAATTGTTCAGATATACCCCTAACATAAAACAACAGTCACACAACCTATTATACGTTAGCTGAATTGTGATATTTTGGCTTTTGTTGTTGTTGTTGTTGTTAGAATACCTGGTGATAGCTACCTACACTCATTTCTTGACCTTGAACAAATGGGATTTCCTACGATATTGATGATCACAGGACAAAAATGCTATCTTATAATATCTGTGTAGAACTCAAAGTTGTGAAGATCTAACAATCTTTTTCACTGTCTTGGATTTTCTGGAAATGAAGCAACCTGAAGTGAGACCAAATATATCACAGAACTGTGAATTGCTGCCTGGTAGGGACCTTTGGAGGTCACCTAGTGCAGCTTCCTACTCAGAGCAGGACTGTCACCATCAATAGATCAAGTCAGGTGCAGCTTTCTTTGT
The DNA here is from genome assembly GCF_019238085.1 of Lagopus leucura. NCBI lineage: Eukaryota > Metazoa > Chordata > Aves > Galliformes > Phasianidae > Lagopus > Lagopus leucura. The sequence continues at coordinate 70,773,691 of NW_024962262.1, forward strand.
CCATCTAAGCCTTGGAAAACTCTAAGGATGGAGAACTCATGATCTCTCTGGAGAACCTGCTATACTCCTCTCCTACTGTCAAAGTAAACATCTCAGGATATAACTGGTAGGTGTTGCCCTTCATTGTGTGTTTTCACTTGCATTCTCCCTTGACTTACATTTGATGCCCACCATAATCTCCACTTCTTTTTTCCAGAGGACAGCCCTTCAGCCAGGCCCCTCTCAGACTGTACCCACACATGATGGTTTTCTGCTGACGATGCAAAACTCCACAGTTCTGTTCACTGAACCTCATGAGGTTCCTGGTGCTCAGTCCTCCATCTTAGCACGGTCATTTTCACTTGAAGCTCTGTTAGCCACTGTGTTCACCATATCAGCCATTCTCTCAAGTTTAGTGAATGAAAAAGTGGTGAGACTGCATTCTGTCTCATCACATTCTAGTGTGGAAGTTATTTATGATTGTGGTGCTTGGTGCATTTCTGCTCTTAAAACATCTAAGGCTTGTTGCTATGATTTTCTCACTTACTACAAAATAACAAGAGGTGTAATTCTACTCAATGCTGAGGTACCATCAGGTTGCATCACTAATACTATCTAAGTGATTCAAACATTCGGTCTCAAGATGGAGCTCAATCCAAACCCCTTCCTAGTCATCCTATAAATACTACTTATCTCTGAAGTTAACAATAGACATTTTGAAACAACTTGAAATTAGTAACAGGCAGAATAAGACTTAAAGGAAAAAGAATATTTCCTTTCTTGCCACAATGGATTAGCTTCTTGCTTTCTAACTAAGCTCTCCTCACCCTTTGGTTCTTGGTAGATCCTGAAGAATGAAAACAGGGCAAGGAGGACTGTGGGATAAGACATTTCTCATTGCTAGCCATTCTAGCCAACAGAAACATGGAGCTTAGTGAAGTTGAGGGCTTTAGTCTTAGTTTTTGTTCCCACTGTTTTGTTTTGTTTTTTAAATTCAGCATATATCTGTTCAATATCTCACAAAAGCATGGGTTTAAATTTAGTGTTAATGCACTACTGTAAACAAGAAAGCACAGATGATTATAAAGAAGCACAGCAACACTGAACAGTCTTTTCTATTTCTCTACTTCTGAGGTTTTATGCCATCGGTAATTCAATTTAATTTATGCCATGAACAGACTAAAAAGCTCCAAATAAATTACATTAATATAGTTGCTATGGAGGACGTGGCTGGCCTCCACAGGAAGCCAGTTAGGCAGCTTAATCTCTCACACTGCACTGACTGCTAACCACTCATAGTTGTGGTTTTCTGATGAAAGTAGTGTTAAATATGGAAACCACAAGCTGTGAAGAAGTGAATTCAGAATAACTGGCACATCTAGCAAAATGTCATCTGCCCCCCATGAATAAAGTCTGACAAATCAGTATATCTTGTCTCAGTCACTGGTTTGCATCATCTGATTCTTCAAGAAGCATCAGGTTCCCATGATGTTATGTTAGACTTATGCATGAAACATGGACAAAGAAACAAGAATTAAATGCACTCTAACACCACCTGGGGATCATCGTGTGTCCATGCTCATGTAGATCTGGATTTCATTTCTAGTCAGAAAGCTCAGTTCTACTCTAGAGAGGTTAGCAGAATTAACTGCACTGACCAAACTCCATGCTTCTGTGTAGCAACATTAATTATGAAAGTGAATAGTGAAAGTGTTACTATGGTTCCCAGATTCTTTTTTCTCTACACAGACATGGCTGTTAAAGCAACCCTTATGAACACCAGCTGGCTCGCCCTGCCAACCTGATGTTGGTCACAGCGTTGAGTCAAAATGCCCCTTCCTCTTTCCATTAATGGCTGCAGCATAGCAGGGACTGAGGCACTTCTAGGCTTGATAAATTGCAGTTAGGAAGAAAATGGAGGAATGACAGGCAGAAAAACCTGCCCAGCAATATTTGTGTAGTTACACTCTCCTTCCAGACGCATTCAAAATGTCTGTCATCACTGTAAGGTGATGTAGGGTATCTCAGAGTTCTTCACTAAGCAGCCTGCATCAAATGTCCAGCATTTTTTTCTTTGCAAGCTCAAAGACAACAATTTTGAACCCACTAACAATATAGAAATTAAAATAAATAAATAATTTTATAAAGCTTTTAGAATGCTCTGAATCTACAACTCAGCTAGTCTCTTTTTTCCCTCAATTACCTGGTCGCACTAAGCACTCAAGTACTTACTGCCCTTACATCTCTAACATAAATAATGGGGATTAAAGTGGCAGTGTCAGTCAATACTCCTTTTCCCATGCAAATCACAGATGCTATGTTTTTCAAGGCATATACCACTTGTATTTCGGACAGACATTTGCATATATGTACACAGCCTTTTCTTTTTCTCCCACTTTTATGTTCACGTGGTGCCAAAGCAATGTCTCATCAGCAGTGGGAGGAAACGCCAAAATTGTAATTGTTTTTAGCTACATTTGGTAAGATAAAATAACACAAAACAATAAGAAAGTTAACCAGATAACTGCGAAATCTGCCAAAAACGACCAGCTCTTTTCTTCCCATTTACTCAGCAGCTAATGAAAACTTCAATGGCTTCCTACTCACACTGAGCAAACAGCGTGTTTAGAACCAACACAGACATCACAAATCTTAATTTGAGTACCATTTTGATCTTTGCTCTGACGATTTCTGAAAGGCTGTAAAGGCACAATTTGTATTTAGAGAAAAACATGAGTAAGGTACTTCACTGCCCAGTCAAGTAAAGAATCAATTTATCTGCAAATTGAAACAGGACTGCACACATGAAGCTGCATTAAAAACAGGGACTGATCTGTGCTGGGGAAGCTGCACGCACAGACGGGTGTCTCAGTAAGAAGATCCTATCTCAGCTGGAAGAATGCAGCTAAGATATCCAAATTGATGCTAATTTACTTCATACCAAAAGACCTTCTTTTTTTACTCTTCCTGAAATCTGAATACTTTGGGATTGCTAAAAAACATACTTTACTGTTAACCACACTTTCATACCTTTCCCCATTATGTAAAGGACAAAGGTCTATTTTGAGAGTAGCAATTGTTTCCTCACTCACCAGTCCTGCACAAAATATCCTTCTTACCTGCACATGGACTCACTGCAAAGCCCACTCTCCTCTGAGCTCTGTCAAAGATTACATAGAAGCCTTCCATGACCGTAGCACCAATAACCAAAGCATTTGTGGAGGAAGAGATCCCAAATCGGTAGCACTGCAGGTTCTCTCCTATCCCAAGGATGGGTTGAATGTAAAGCTATTAAAATAACAAAGAAAGAAAAGAAAGACAGAGTGTAAGAAGGAACACCACAGAGTACTTACAAGACTTTTTTCGGGTTTTTATAATCAAACACCAAATTCCACTGGAAGTCAAAAGTGAATAGCAGCAAACAGACTTCTGTACATTTAAATCTGATCAAAGCTTACATGCATGTAAAAGCTCTTGGGAGCCCAAGCTTAAATTTGAACACAATCATTCACTACATGCAGAGAACCTACAAGTTCACAAAACCCACTTCTTACTGTATGTTCCACACGGGGAGGATACGTAAGAAAGAATTTGGAACATGAATCCAAATTATAGAAAAAAAATAATATTTAAAACAAAAATATCAGGATAAATTTGATTCAGAAAGCATTCAGTGTTAGCTCAAAGTTCTAGATTCATACATTCAAGCCACATTTTACCTCTTTTCTCCTGGGAGAAGATGAAAGATTGACATTCTACATGATCAATAAAGAAAAAGCTTATCATGAGGCTTCACTATATTTCCAGTTAAAATGTACTTAAAAATTCATTCTCTTATACACTTCTGACCATTCCCTGAGGTAAAAGATTGTATTAGGAATGTTAGAAGATACTGGCCTATATTGCAATCTATACTGGGGTAAAAAAAAGCCAGAGAGCAGAAATAAAAGTGGCACAACGCTATTTTCTAAAAGCTAGAATGAAATATGAATAAAAGATAAACCAACCAAGTTATATGAACTGGTGAAGAGATCAGACAGGCTCCTTGCCAAGAGTATCATTTTCAGGAGAAGTGCTCCAATTCAGAATGCCATGAAAAACAAATCAATTTCCTTCTCCCAAAATTAGAAGATCAAAATGAATAGGAGCACTGTATTGATATATAATAAGGCTAATGCTCAAGAAAACAAAACCAAACCTACTTATTTTTCCTAACAATTTGAAAGAATCATTTCCAACTACATGGGCTGCACTCTGAGGGAAACTTTTGTATTTGGCTTTGGGAGTTGAAGTTTCTTCTAATACACAAGTTTCTTTGTTATTTTTCCTACTTAAAAACTGATCTTTAAAAATGTCATTACAGAAAATTCCCTTGCATGTGATAAGCCAATTTTTATTACCATTTTTAAAGAGCACATGCCTTATAATAGTAAAAAATACAAGCAACACTGAATAAACAAAGAAAACAGACCTGCGGTAGGATAGAGATCCGAAATGACCTGCTGGAGTTCTCATCCCTCATGTAAATAGAGAGTTTGGGAAATAAGGACCAAGGTCTTTCAGTTTTATCCCAGCATGCAAGTTGTGAACCAGACCAGAAGCCAGAAGAGAATTCTTGTATCTATGGAAAAAAAAAAACACGATACATACAGATTACATGCATTTTGATAGATTTTGATAGCTATGACCGAATGCTAACAATTAAAATAAATAAATAGTTTTTGAAAACACAAAGTAAATACAAGCAACATGAATATTTGATGGGATTGCTTCTCTTTCTCACACACACAGTTTTTTACTCAGCTTCAGGGTTTTGAAGCCAAAAGGTATGCGAAAATCTCCCAGCATCCAAGAGACTCAAGGTCTGCTACTCAATGAAAAGAAACACATCTCTATCTCTCTTGCTGCTCTGTCACTCACCACCAGTATGACTTGATGTGCTTCTGAAATAAAAGTTGATTAGCAGTGTTTCTTAATATAGCCATGACATAAACAAAGTGAAAATTAAACCCTTCCAGAGCTTCTTCACCTAAGATAACAATCTTGCCTGGAGTTCTTGCTCCCCAAAGCAAATAAATTTGATGTGCTGCCAGATCAGAGGAAAACATTATTTGCATGCAGTGCTTTGTGTTGGCTCTGACTCCACAATGAAGCAGCATACAAGCCCATATCTTATTACGCTGCTGTACAGCCAAATTATCTCGTACAGGTGCAAAAGATGGAATCCAGCCTCTCTACCCCACTCATTTATAATTATCTGCGATATCGATTATTTTGCAAATATCAGTTCATGCATTATTTATATGGCATTTTACAGGTGACAAGTATTCACGCACACCCACCTTCTTGCCAATGAAATAATTAAGGTTGTATTAGAGACGTTATATTTCCAAGTGCTCATCTCTGTTCTTGGGCCAGCAAACGTACGTTCATACAAACACAGCGTGAGACTTACACAGCCAGCTTTTACACTTAACTCTCAGTGCATGCTTAAGTCTATCTTTTGGTATGGAACCAAAATGCTCTACCTCTCACAGCAGTGCCATGTCAGACCTGCTGAAAACATAGCACTCTCTCCATTTTGCATTGCAAAGCAGAGCTTGTTATCTGAGAAGAGCTCCCAGGCAGCACCCAGACTGGACAGACAAAATCCATCAAGTGCTCTATTTTAAGTGCCTACTTTGATTTTCCAGCGAGGCTGCTTATTACATTGTATTTCCTTTGCCTTACTTCTGTATGCTGAACAAATGCATCGGGAGGCATTTGGTTTTATGATACCTAAAAGGTTATTAAAATAAAGATTTTAGGTTTACTTGAGCTTTCCCTTCTCCAGCTTACTGACTTTGCATTACTTTGATGATGTGAGAAGACATGCTGTTCTGACTTCAGCTCCATGAGGTACAGTCGCTGCGCCTTCCCTGCAACTCATCTCTGCTCATCTGCCAAACCCACCACTCTTCAGACCTTCCAACATCAAACTGCATCTATAACTGCCCCCTAAAAGACTTCAGACCAAATAAGGGCATTTTAAAAAACTCTCTGCACCATTAAAGAGCAGAAAGCTGCAGACTTGATTTTTTTTTTTTTTTTTAATGCAGTTGAATAAAGGAATGGTACATAAGCAGTTATGCCAATAAACCTGAGTGGGCAATAATGTCATGCTGGGAAGCAGGTAACAAGCAGCTAGGAGCAGGAACTTGTTAACCTACTGCACCTGTGGTCAGAGGTATCTGACTACAGCAGTTGGTTTTATGTTTCTGTGATAAATAGCTTGCCAGAAGCACAGACCCCAAAGCAAAGTTGTCATGCCATTGGTACAACTGCTGCAAGTACCCATTTTACTAAAATAACTCTGACAACTCAAGAAACTAATCCTTACATCTTGTTAACTACTTTCTTATTTAGTAGACTATCTCCTTTGTTTAGAGCTGTGCAAATAACTTCTGGTGTGTGTGGAGACAAAGGGATACAACAACAAGGCCCTTGAAATTAAAAAGAAACCCTGTCTGGAAGAGTTTGCTTATGCATTATTAATAGGAAGAACAAAAATCATTAGGCAAAGTGAGAGAGTGGTTCCCCTCTAATATCTTATTGATCTGGCTGCTTACTTGGCATGTGGAAAGCCCATGTTTGAACATCCTCCTGACTCACATCAGGGAAGAGTATGGAGTGCTATGACCCACTCCCCAGGAGGATGCCATGACCACGTTACACAAGCTCTACGGTAGGCTTCTTTCAATTCCCTCCCCCCTCGTCAGCTGCAATTGTTACAAATCAATACTTAAGCACTTTACAAAGAGCAGAACTTTTAACCAGGGAAACTGAGCTCTGTAAGATAATTTGTATATTTATTTTACACACCAGACAACTACAGGCAGTGAATAAACTCTTCATGCCAAATCTCTGCTTTCAGTCAGGAAAAGGGTATCAGTCTTGAACTACAAGCATACAGGTAAGTATGTTGCCTGTCGGACAGCTGGCCAATAGCTTACTTATTACATTTCCTGTGATTTGCACTTCCTACCACTATCTCTTCCTGAAGCCACGACAGAAATATTCAATTTGTTCACATCAAAATATCTGAAATTTATTCCTTTGCTTTAACCTCCTCAATGTTGTTCACTGTATTCAATCAAAACTTATGAATAGCTTTTGTTCACTAGAAAATGTCGCTTCAGTTACTCTACACTCAGATAAATCCACCATGTCCCTGCCCTACTTCTAAAGCCTCCTCTATTTCTAAAGAAAGATGCTTTAAAACATAATTAAATAATGACATTCAAAAGTATCTTTTTTGATATGAATAATCCTGATGAATTGCATCCATTCTATGCAGCAATCAAGCCTATATTTGGAAAGTAACTGCTCGTAGTCGCAGGCTCTTCTGCTTTACAAACACTCTGTTTTGAATGAAAGGACTGATTTTTGGACTCTTAATACCTTCAATAGAAAAATATTGAATTAAGTCCGTATTTCTGAATTGCTTAGAGCAAAATACTCAGTCTCCACACTATTTCTAGCGCATTTTCACATACGCACCTTCTGTCTGGATTTAGACCTCATTTTTCCCACCTCCCTTCCTGTTCTCTCGTCTTCCTTTCCCTTTTCTGTTTCCATCGAATCCATCCATAATTTCTTAACAGAAGTACACCAGGAAAGATTCAGATCCCCTCAAGTCAAAGACCCTATGACTTACAAGGCAGACAAAGAAGATGACAGTCCTTTCAAACATCAAAAGGTTATTTAACATGAATTTAACATTTAAAGCAAAATTAATGGCATTAGCTTACCAGGGATGTGCGAGCTATTGCTTGCACGACAGCACTGAAGACTTTCTGGGGCAGACGGAGGAGGGTGGTCCCACTGTCTACTATTGCCTTATCAGCATTGTACTAGGAAGGAGGAAAAAGGAGGCAAATTACACACTTTAGTTAATGTAATGCAGATTAAACTGTTTCATAGCAATGACAAGGTTGTTCCTTTTTGATAGCTGACTTCATCAGCCGGTATGTCATACCTTTCAGCAGTCATAGAATCATGGAATGGCTAAAGTGCCTTCATGGTTAGCACTGACAAAGGGTAAGCACACTGAAGCACGTGCATGTATGCCTAAGCCCTGCACTGAGGTCTCTGCAATAATGCAAAGTACTCACTCACTCTAGTTCAAATGTCATATAGGAGCTTGCTTTTAATGACTGTTGTTTCTCACTTAAAATGATCAGAGAACATGAGTCCTCTTTACACGTCATGTTTGGTACTGACTCAAGAGTACAGAAGCCAAATGCACACCTTTCTTTCTCATCTTAGGAAAACCACAAGAACACATACAAAAGCAACTACAAAGAAGTCTGAAAATTTCAATCTTGCCTCTTCAAAATCTGTAGATCCTTTAAAAACTATGATTAATTGCAAAAAGAAAGGCATGCAACAGTGGCAGTCATTGGCATTAATTACTTCCCAGCTATGGAAAGTATCAGCTAAGGCAGCAGGATTAGTGTAACTGAAGAGTGATGTGTCTATGGCATAATCAAAAGACACAAGGAAACACACACTATAATCTTTTCAGGAAAAGATCATACGGGAATTAAATTCCAAATACATTGGCTTCCAAATACAAATTGCTGCCAAACAGCGCTGAAAAAAAAGCAAACAGGAAGAGCACTGGTAGGCAACACCTGCCATTTATCCTACACTCAGGAACTTCTCAGGAATTTCTGAAGAGGGGAGAAAAATGTTAAGGCATTTGGAAACACTTTTTAGCATATTTGCACCATAAATATGCAATGGTCAGCAACCCTGAGAGCTACCCTTGAAAGTAAGTAGGTGGGAGGCACAACTAAGAGGGCCAAGCAGTAGCATAAAAACATGTAGAATTCCTTTCTTGTGGATTTCCATGTGGTGTACAGTGTACACTCAGCATGCAGTAACTTCTTGCCTTCTCAGTCTTGCTGGTTAATATTTAAGAGAGTACCAGTGGCAGCTCCCTGCCTTCTCAGTCCTGTTCTGTCAGCAGCACGGACACAGCTGCAATGCAATACTGGACAGATTCTGAGCACTCAAGTGAGAGGGACAGCTTTTTCCTTTCAAGGAAAGGAGTAGTCCCTAGTGACTGTTACAAGAAATGTTCTGCTTCCTAGAAAACAATTAGGAGACGACAGGGCACATAGTTCATCAACACATACAAAGAATTATGTGTTCTCAGCAAACCCATAATTAGTTAACTTTTTATCATTCTAGCCTTCAACTACTACTCTTCTCCTAAAGTTTTGCTGGGAGATTCCTTTAAATCAAGAAATACATTATGCCTTTTGCAGTATTGACTGGCACACTATGCTGATACGTCCAAGGTGAAAGCAAACCACGGCTCAGAAGAGTGACAATAACAGGAAACTTTCGTAACACTACTAGATTTTTAAGTGAGTTGTTTTTTGGAAACAGCATGTATAAAACAGTCGGTACAAGGCCTCCTCTTCAAAACACGTCGACTGTTTTTTAGGACTGGAAAGAAAAGCAAATACAAACATTCTTGCTAGAGGCTCAGCAGTTCTGCATTGCGAGCAATATAATAGGGAGGCATTTGAACAGACCTTGTTCTGCTTATTAAGTAGATTGAAGATGGCATGATTCATTTCAAATACTTTCTACAGAAATATGACTTTTGTATTTTGTGTGGCAATACGTTTATGCTCATAGTCTTTTTATTGTTAATTTTATTTAATATGTATGAACTATAAAAACTTCAGAATTATCACATTCTACTGATTTCCAATGAAGAGGAAAAGTGACAGCTAAGACAGGGTGTCTAATGAAAAGAGGGCATGAAAATCACCAAACTAAAATCAAAACATGAATAGCAACAGGCAACAGCAAGAACCAAATGAAACACACACATACACACATATCCTCCAGAAAAACATAAAACAGCTTTGGAACAAAAAAATCCAGCAGCACAGTTTTATTAGACTGATCCAGAGACAGCAGAAAATTTTTTCTAATAAGAACAGAAAACATAACCATGAGGAATAATAATTAGCAAGGCTGAAGTGAACAAAATTTAGTTTTCATTTCTTTGACCATGAGACTCTTTTTGAGAATCAGCATCTGTGCGGGAGAGATAGGATGCACCCTAGCAGGGCAAACACATTTTTGCCAGGCTGACCTTGTAAAGAGGGCTTTAAATTAGGAAGGACTACGATAGGGGGGAAGCAACCAGAAGCCCAATAAAGGAGTGATGCATAGGCCTGCTGAACAAGTGACATGGAGTGATGTGATAGGGTGGGATCACAAAGTCAACGATATGGGGCTTGAGAGAGGTCACATCCAGCACTTGCAGGCAAAACAAGGAAATGCCAACATGGCAACATTATGGAGAATTTATCAAAAGCATTTTCTAGGGACTTAAAATGTGTGGGTGCCCCTCTTAAGTGCCTGTACACTAACATAAAAAATATGGGAGTAAAAAAGATGAGTTAGAGATGTGTTTATCCTTGCAGGGCTTTGATCTTATTGGCATCAGGGGGATGTGGTACGATGGCTCTCAGGACTGCAGTGTTGCAATGGAAGAATGCAGGCTCTTTAGGAAGGACAGGTAGGGGAGATGAGGAAAATATGCTACCCTCTAAGTCAGTGACCAATAGGAGTGCATTAAACTTGGCCTGGAGGATAGATTAGGAACTGACTGAGAACAGATGGGTCAGGATTAAAGGGAAGGCAAGCAGAGGTGACATTATAATGAGGGTCTGCTACAGGCCATCTGATCGAGAAGAATAAGTGGATGAGGTTCTCTACGCCCAGATAGGAACAGCCTTTCATTTGCAAGCCCTAGTTCTGATTGTGAACATCTATTACCCCAGAATCTGCTGGAGGGACAACAAAGCAGTGCATAAACAATCTAGGAGTTTCCTGGACTGCACTGGTGAAAACTTTATTCTCCAAATTGTAGAGGAGCTTTTTGAGAGAGGTGCTCCACTGGACCTCGTTTTCACCAACAAGGAGGGACTGGCAAGGAATGTGAAGCTCAAGGGCAATCTTGGCCACTGTGGGCATGAGATGATGGAGTTCACCATGCTTAGGACTGTGGGTAGGGCACCCAGCAAACTCACAAACCTGGACTTCAGGAGAGAACATTCTAGCCTCTTCAGGGGTCTGCTCAGCAAAATACCACAGGATAAAGCCATAAAGGGAAGATGGGCAATGGACACAAACTGGAATACAAAAAGTTCAATCTGAACATCAGGCTTCTTTACTGAGCATGTGGTGGAGCAAAAGAACAGGTTGCCTAGAGTGGAATTTCCTTCCTTGAAGACTGCCCTTCTCAGAGTTCAAGAAACATCTGGACAGTGCTCTCAGAAATAATGATTTGATTTTTGGATTGTCCTGTGTGGAAACAGGAGTTGGACCCAGTGGTCCTTGTGGCTGCCTCCCAACTCAGGATAATCCAAGATTCTGTGATGTTCAAAAGCCATCTGAACACCTGATGGAGGTGACACTGCTTGAGCAGGAGGTTGGAGCAGATGACCTCCAGAGATCACTTTCAACCTTAACCATTCTGTGATTCTGTGAAAAGTGAACTTCAAAAATAAAAAAGAAGCATGAGCCTAGATAGTCTGGGAAGCTTCCACAGAAAATACCTGCCTACTGCCATTATGAATTATGTGCTTAGATATCTCCAGAGTTCATTGCAAAATATTCTCTTTTCTCTATTTGACCAGAACTGTTTTAAAAATCCTTTGGTTTGATTTTACAGAGTGTTATAGAAAGTCTTCTTAAATCAGTGCAGTATTTTCAGTTTTTAGACATCTGCAGTACATCTGAAACTAGTTAAGGGGTTCAGCCCTTCCAAACCACAGCAGCTTTATTTTCAGCGAACTGTTGACAAAATAATTATAACTTGGTTCTTTATTTACTGCAAGTACTATCAACAACTCTGAACTTCTCTTTCAAGCACTTTTATCATGTACATGCCAAATATATATTTTAGCATGGACGTACATTTCACATGGTTTGTTCATTTCCTTTCAAAGTCACTATGCAGTCTTAATTCTAAGAGGAGCTTGCAAGGTCAAAAACAATTAGTTGGATGCTTTTTTAAAAAAAAATATGTTTTATATAGACGGAAACAGATTACTGCAAATACCTCTCTGCAATCCAATTCAAGATTCTGTCCTCCAACCTCCAGCTTGAGAATTTCAACCTGATAATACCACTCCTCTTTGATAGGTGTGTACCATATATTACCCTTGTAGAGACTTGGTTCAATGCCACCTAGAACCTGAGTGAAAATGGAAAGAAATTCACATGCTTAAGAATGACAGGTGTTTACCTTTGGGGTAAGTACAGGAAAAAGGGGAACGCTTCGCTGTGATACAGAGGGCATCAAAATTTTTAATTTAGCACCTTTTCCAGTCATTTTGCTAACAAATTCTTTACCAATAATAAAGAAATTTGAAACATTTAGAAATTAAGAAGATACTGCTTCAGTACACCAAAAAAATCCTACCATGGGGCAAATTTCCAGCACCTTCTACAAATTCACACTGATTTTCTTACAAAAGATCTATGTTTCAGATCAAAACCATGCCTTCAGTTGTTTAATCTAGGCAATGTACAAAACCGGGATGAAATAGTAAAACCTGTATATCGTAAATTCACTTTATCAGATCAAAATAGCTTTAATACTGCTTAACAACAATTCATTCACATAAAAGAGGGAATATGATCATCATGTAATTGCTATCATCATTAGCTTCTGTCAAGACTTACTTTGAAGCTTGTGACAGCGTACTAGACCATCATGCTTTGAACTCTACTAACGTAAGTTCTCATAGGCATTATCTATCTCAAATGTGTTAACATTTACAGTAGCACGTGAATTTACAGCAGATTATTTGCAATTAACTCCTGTGCTGATATGCTTATTTCAGCATAAGAGTTATTCCAAATCATTACCTCAAATGAACAATATCCAGTACTTTGAACCAGTAAAATGGATGCAAAAACTTCCCTGATTAACAAGGGGAAGATCCAGTTCTCAGATTTTATCCTTTGCTATGCTGTCTACAAAAAAAGACAAAGAGCCTTGATTCCTCTCCCCCTTTTCACATCATATAAAAAAGTACTTTCACATTTTGATAGCTGAATAGAGGACCACTCAGCTTGAGAAAGGTAGCACAATCTTCCCTGAGGAAATACAATTGGTGAGGAGGGACACCACAATTTTTTTTTTTTCTGTGCTAAAATTAAAACTTCAAATGCAAAAGTTTATTCAAACTCAAGAGATTAAAAGACAATAGAGAATGAAAATAACAAGATGCTTGAGTTTTGCCTAAGTGCTTAACTTCACCTCAAAAAATTATAAAACATTTCGTACATTTAACCACTAAATTTAGTAGTAGGATAATCATAGAAAAAAGGGAGAGAGTTTAACAAAGATGCATCTTCCCTCTCAGATTGACAGATACCCACAAGACTACCTCCGTTGGTACCACTTCCAGAAACAGGCAGTCCAGCACCACACATCTGCAAGGAGAAAATGTTGGGGATCTTTGCCTGCCTCACAAGAGAATCAAAGAACGTCTCCACAGAACTTGAAGGCTTGAAGGTGTAGAAAAACAGAAAGAATTGCAGAAGTATTAATTACAAAGTTTCCTTAGTAATGAGCAAGTCATTTAAACAAGACTACTTTTCACAAGTAAACTGAATTTCTGACAAGCAAGTGATGAAAATCCTAGATATTATGTATCATTAAAAAAAAAAAAAAACAACACCTGTAATTTTTTTTTTTTTTTTTTTTTTTTTTTTTTTTTTAAAGCAGTTTTAATCTGTACCACTGTCAAAGAAATCTCTAAAGCATGAGATTATTTTCCAACTGCAGTTTTGGGACTCGAATACTTATTTCAGTTTCAGGTAAAAGCTCTCATCAATACTTTCTGTCTGGAAAAGGACTTCAGTTATTAGAATGCTCAAACGTGACTTTCTTTTTCCATCTCCTATGGTTAAAAGGACAGACTTTAAAGTGTGGAATTGCAGCTTTTAAACATAATTTAATTCTAATGAACTTTGAATTTGATGGCTTTATTTCCTCTTCTTTCTTCTTAAGAACTTTATATTCAAGTTCAACTGGTTAATGACTAGCTAGTTCTTTGCTACGCTCTATGCCATACTTGCCTTTGCCTTGAAGTACTACAATTTCACTGTAATTCAGATTTCTATGCAGTTACATCTGATGACAGGCAGGTCCACTGATTAGCTTGTGAGGTGCCAACTGCTCTTACTACACAAAGCATAGTGCAGCCTCAGAAGCCAACAACACTGAAGTCTTCAGAAGAGGAGAAAACTAAATATCCTGAACACGCTATTTGCCCAAAAGCAGAGTCTTAGAAGCAGCTCCTCTTTGTCTGTCTGATGACAATGTATGACAGCTGCTGAGGTAAAGTCAATAGAACGATCACACAGCTCTTGAATAAAGCATTTTAATTCCAGAGTTGGCAGACAGTTCTGAATCATCTGTTCTAAATGGATACATCTCAGTTTGTGAATTTCTCAGACAGTTCTGTGTAGGTTGAAAGCTATGACTGTGTAGCGCAACAATTACAATGTCAGTTTTAGATTACAAGCTTATACATTTTAGGTTTTAATTTAAACTTCTATCTGAATTTCTTACCTCATAAGAACAAGATGCATTTGGTTATATGTTCATGAAAACACGGTAGCTAACGTTTGTACTGAAACTACCCATATACACCTTCTGTCTCAACTTCTACTTGATGAATGGGGAATGTCTTAGAATGAACTGCCAAGGGCTTTTACAAAAGATTCAGCAGTCTGCTGACAAGTCTTGAAGGAGATTAGCAGAGCACTAATAAATGCTTTCTGCACATACACCAGAAGCCTTATAACTTTTACTCCTATCCTCCTTGTATTACAAACTCTTAAAAAGTTTATTTATTCCAGATGCGTTAAAATTAGAACCTTCATCATCAGAAAAGCCTAAATCCACATATGAAACTGGGATACCATCACAACCCAATTTATTCTTTCAATATTTTAACAAATCTGAAGGATCCTTAGGATAGAGTCACTGGAAGGGATGAATCTCATGCTGACAGATCATCATCTGTCCTCTTTAATATTTACATTTCTATTTATTGTCATTGTGAAAGATAAAAGCTGGGGAAAAGATGACTTACCTTGGCTAAGGTGTCATAAGCAAGACCAAGAATTCCATGCCATTTAACCCCTGGTAAGAAGAAATTCTCCGATTCAAGAATGGTAGCGATGTTGATGGTGTAGCTGCCATCAATCCCCTTTGGGATAGTAATGACATCTGTGCCCAGCACTCCAGTCCAGCTTCCTTGACTATACTTAACTGTGACTTCAATCCCTTGTGATTTGTATGTACTTGACCTTTAAAAGGAAAAGATACAATTACGTGTGAGCTGCTTATTTACAATTTAAGACACCAAAGCACTGCCCAATCTTCATTTTTCACAGATAGGAAAAAGAAAGTACAATCTGTAAAGTCAGTCACGTATACATACAGAAGAAGGGGGATGGACTTTAAAGGAAGTAACAGTCAATTATGATAATAATTAAAAGCAAACCCTTGAGCCCCTACCTGAAGCCTTAAATGACTCAAATTTCCTCTCCCATTTTTTTAAATTTAATGTAAGGTTTTGTGCCATCTAGAGCAATGTGTCTCCGACTCAAACTTGTCCATCAAAATAGGAGCAATAATTTTTAATTGGAGATGGAACGTACTAAGTAGTGGTAAGAAATAAAAAGCTTGTGAATTCAAATCTAAAATTGAAATACCAAGATAACCGGATAGCTGTAGACTAATATCTCATTAATATTATTAAAATTCCATTTTGGATAAACGAGAATATTACTGTGAGTTAAGCAGTAAGATACACACCGAAATCTGCAGTCTGGCCTGTCCATAAAGAAGTTAATAGATCTGGATTTCACTAACAAATGATTCACTAACTTGGAGAATGAAAGGGAGGATTTCCTTCTAGACCAAGATAACAAAAGCAAAGGAGCAAAGAAAATAAACCCTGGGTAGAAAGCTTAGCAAAAACATCACAAAAAAACATGAAATTTTTCATTTTAAAAACCTGCAGTATAAACATAGCAACTACCCTCCATCTGCATCACAAATAAGGAGCAACAGAACACCTAGATAGATCCCTTACAATCTATTTTTGGTCCCATTCCTTGGCATGCAGTTTCTTGTTCTAAAGAGCAAAATGACCATGCTTACTTCATCGGAGCAGACTTTCAGCTTGACAGCCTTTTTAAAAGTAAATCTAAAAAAAATTACATGCATGTAACACAATAGAAAGTAGAGGTCATTTATCAAGTGCGGACAGCTTTATCCGCCCAGCCTTAACCTAACAGCTGCTCTGACAGAAGCTGCCGTGAAGCCTTGAAGTCCTTGACTGCAGTGCAAGAGATGAGAGCTCACTGACAAGAGCTGACCTGGAGAGCTGCTTCTCCTGGCCTGTGAGCTGCCATCCTTACCTGAGCCAGCCAGAAAAAAAGATTGGAGAATTTTGCCTGCCATGGGGAACACCATTCAGATGGGTACACACATACTCCCACCTTTTTGAGCACACACACCTTGTTGGGCAATTTCACCAAATGCCCATACAAGTGATCCTCCTTCCAAGTTAATGGAGGAAAGAGGCCAAGCTATAATCATAGAATGATAGAATGGCCTGGGTTGAAAAGAACCTCAAAAATCATGTAGTTTCAACACCCCTGCAGAGAGCAGGGCCACCAACCACCAGACCAGGCTGCTCAGAGCCACATCCAGCCTGGCCTTAAATGCATCCAGGGATGGGGCATCCACAACCTCTCAGAGCAATCTGTTCCAGTGCATCACCACCCTCTGAGTGAAAAACTTCTTCCTAATATCTAACCTAAACCTCCCCTGTCTTAGTTTAAAACCATTCCCCCATCCTGAGTAGCTCTTGATATTCCCAGTGCCTAGCCCTTCAGGGAGCTTCAGGACTCAGTGGCTTGTAACATCCAAGACAGTAGAAATAAATGAGAAAATAGGCTGCACTGATTATATTTCAAAATGCACAAATTCCAGAGTTACTGGCACTTACTATCTGTATCTGGTCATCTCTACTGCTGTTTTAGTGTGCTTTGTAATTTTGCTTTTCCGTGACATTTAAACAAAGGGACATCTCTGCTCAGTCAGGGTCTTCAGAGCATTACTGTGATACTGGCAGTACATTTTATAAATCAAAACAGAGTCTGAATAATTAGCAACATAAGAGAAACCTGTGGGAGAACATGGAAAAGGAAGGGAAAATACAGGGCTGGTCATGTTGAAAAGTGTCTGGCTGTGCAACAGAAGAATCATCTGAAACTAGAAAGATAGGTGAGTACTGGAACAGTAACACAAAGCCAGTCTGCAAGTACAGACTCTGCATGACCAGCAACAATAGCAGCACATATCTGTTCTTCCATGAGCACTAATAGGCTCATGGATTGAGCTCTGGAACAGGATACAAAAGGACTGGGCTCATCACCCAGTACTGTTGATGAATTCCTCTGCACAAAGGCAGACAAGTCACTTCCTCCCCTCTGTGCTTCCCCTCCTGTAGAAATGTGTATGAGGCTGTTCATCGCACTGGCAAAGCACACAAATGTCACACTGAAGAGGAAGCCTTATTAATTATTTCAAGGAGAAAAATTCCTAATGTGGGAGGGATCTGACATCGTCCTTGTGGCAGTAATTATATTCTGTTCTGCAAAAACATTTCCTGCTACATCTTATTGACTGTAATCAGCCCATGCTTTTCCAACTCACTGATCCAAAAGAAGAAAATGGCTTTAGAGGTCAAAACTAGAGAGTTGTTCTAATTCACATGCAGAAAGTTTTAAAATAAATGCACAGCACATCAATTCCAAACAAGCCATTTTGACTATGAAACAAATATAAGAAATCCAGCTTTTTCAGTGGGATGGAGTTGTCCTGGTTTCAGACAGGACAGAGTTGATTTTCTTCATAGTATATGGTATGACGCTAGGCTCTGGCTTTAGGAGAAAAACAATGTTGATAATGCATCGATGTTTTAGCTGTTGCTAAAGAGAGTCAAGAACACTTCCGTTTTTCAGCTTCACACACTGTTCTGCCAGTGAAGGGGATGGAGGTGGCCACAAGGAGCTGGGAGTGGTCAGAACCAGGACAGCTGATTTAAACTGGTCAAAGGGTATAAAGGGTATTCCATACCATATGATATCACATGAAAAAGCTGAAAAAGCTATAAAAGTGAGGGGAGTATGCCAGGGGACTTCTGCTGCCAGGGGACTGGCTGGACACTGGTTGGCAGATGGTGAGCAATTGCTTTATACATCACTTGTTTGTGGTGTATGGCTGCTTGCGGGGTTACACCACAAGGGTGTTTCTTTGCAGGAAAAAGGCCTACCAGAAGAAGGTCCTGTGGTACTACCACTCCTCTCACCCTCTCCTCAGCAGTTAAATGTTTTCTCTCCAGAGCAGCCGACAGAAAATTCTCAGACCTTGAATGGCTCTCCAGTCTCAGCTTAGAACTCTAGTAATGGGTTCATTACCATATGTAGTTAATCTTCAATACCAGCCTACAGCACTGAACAAAACACAGTCAAAACATTTCTGTGGTCATTCTACACTTAAAGGAAGCTCAACAGAGCTACAACAAAACCACTGTGCATAAAGCACTGTTTAATTCTGACCTCACCAAACATGCAACTCCTCCTTCATTTCATGCACTCCCATTGCCACTCTGCATAAAACAAGCCTTTAGGTTTTCCTGTCTGCCCTTTTTTTCTCCCTTTTTTTTTTTTCTGAAGAAGCAAATAATCTTTACAACCAGCAATGGCGAAGAAGAGATGGAAAACGGCAACTGACCAAAAGATCTGAACAGATGTTTTCATTCCCTCCAGTGATAGATAGATGGCACAAGACAAGTGATTCAGAGACAATGACTTTAAGACAAAGTGAAAAAGAATACTGAGCAACCAACCTAGTTGTCTACAGGCTATTCCACAACATAAATTACTAATTTTTAACCAAGGAGCCCATCTAATTTGAAGGGGTTCCAGAACAAGTTTCTAATTCACCCTGAACCATAAAATACGCAGGGTACACAGCCAAACTTGCAGGACCACAATGTAAAGCAGAAGCTTACTTTTGCCAGCAGGTATACAATTTATTGCATAATCTCAACTTTTTTTTCCTTGTAATTTTCTTACCCCACCTAACTCTTGAGCAGTTTTTTCTTTAAACTTTAGACTGTGAGGCAGTGGTACTTACACTGAAATAAAACTGGATACCAATTCTGAGTTCTGACAGCCCATGTATGTCATTCTCTTATGCGCTGTTACAACGCTAAGGCTGATTTAGTTTTAAGTCTGAAAACCACTTTATAAATTTGTTTAAGTAGCTCTTTTTATCATAACTAGCATATTCAACAAAAAATACTTATTATTTTGAATAGTATGAGAAACAAATGCCATAACTTTTTTTTCTTTCCAGTTTATGAGGCCACTTCTCACAACATTATATATCTTGGTGACTTATGAAGTATGAACATCAATGCCAGAACTTTTCACAGCAGAATTTTCTAAGAGCCACTCAAAAACCCAAGTTGTTAGCGAATTCATGAGAATAGCTCTGCTTGTTTTGTATGGAAAACCTGAGATAATTAAACAATGCAACTATATGACAAGAAAACATAATACGAGTAAACAAATTGGTTACAAAATTGCTCAAGGAAGGTTGTTCTGAACAAAACACATGCCAAGTTCCTCAAGACTCTTGAAACAAATATGATACCTTTCCTATGCACTCTCCCCAGTTTCTGTTCAAAATCAATCATGCATTTAATTTAATATTTTGATCATTTGAAAAAAATTAAAATAAGATGTTGGCAATCAGGAAATTCATACTCATCATAATGTTTCTCCAACACAATATTCTAATAAGTGTTTACTGAGTTAGAACTCAGTCCCAGTAATTTTACTAATATAACAAATTACTAACCCTTCTTTTCTCTTGCCTTCAATTTCCAGTTTATGACTTTGATATAAAAGCACTTTATGATGAGAAAGGGAAAAACTACAGAAATAAGTATTAGATGAGAGACAATGTCTTTATTTAATTTTGAAGTGTCCTACATAGAATGGAAGAAAAGTGCACACAAACTATTTGCTTCACTTGCACATGGGTAAAGATCACACTGCAGTCATTTTACAGACCTGGCTGACATAAAAGCAAGGCCCCTGCCTACCATTTATGCAAAATCACCGATAATCAGGGAAAGTGATCTGATTGCCAGGAAAAGTCTAGTCTCAAAAATAGATGAGCAATGAGCCTATAGGCCCAGTGACTTCACCTCAGCTCAGGAAGAGTCACAGAGAATCGCTTGCTGGAATCCATTCCCAAGCACACAATGGACAAGAAGGTAAAAAGGGACTCTGTAACTCTGCAAGGAATTTCACAGGCATACCACGTGTGAACAACTCCATTGCCCTCTACACCAAGATGACTGGCTACACAGATGAGGAGAGATCAGGGGCTGTAGCACGTCTTCACTTTAGTCAGACTGCTGACACCACCTCCCACAGCATTCCCATTTAGAAGCTGAGGATGTAGAGCTGAATGAACAGACCACTGGGGGTCTGAAAATGGGCTATACCTCCAGGCCTAAAAGAGTCAGTGATCAATGGCTCAGTGTCAAGCTCATGACATACAGAGTGCATGACATCAGTGGGGAGAAAATTTTTGTGAAGAACTGACATGATGGACAGACTGCACCCTCAAGCAGATTACCACAGGACACTACCTTAAAGAGCGTGCTGAATGGCAGAGCTTGAATCCAGGGCAACTTTGAAAAATGGGAAGAGTGGACCAACAGAAACCTCATTCATTCAACAAGGAGAAGCATAAAGTTTTGCAGCTCAGGTGAAACAACTCCACACACTGGGATAGGCTGAGAAGCAACAGAAAGGGATCTCAGGTGATGGTAGACACCAGAATAAGAGCCAGCAGTATACTTGCACTGTGCATACAGCAACTACAACAGACTGCATTTGGAGGGCAACAGTCAATATATCTAAGCAAGTTTATTATCCTTTTCTGGCCAGCACTGGTGAGACCACAACTGGAATATTGTAGCCAGCTGTATGAAGCCAGTTAAACAGGCATGTGGAGAAATGGACTGGTAGAGGGCTGCCAAATAGGTCAGGGACCTCAAGAAAGGACCTATGAAAAGTTAAGTGGATCGTGGCTTGTTTTGCAAATGAAGCTAAAAGGAGAATTCATAGCAGCTTACAACCACTTAAAAGATGGCTACAGAAATGACACAGACAACTTTCTTTGTCAGGGTTAACATCCTTTTGTTAAGTACAGTTTGGATATTATGAAGCATTTCCTCTACAGGAGAGCATGGCACATGAGTGAAGCACACTGCCAGAGTTCATGAATTCTCCACCCTCAGAGGCTTACAGGACTTGGCAAGAATCAGCCATGGTTGATCCATTCTAGTGACAGCCCTTGCCTCAGTGGGAATACGTAACAGGTGACCTACAGAGTTTTCTTTCAATCAGTATTTAAATGCCTTACTGATTACAATGGGGCCAAGATGTGCTCCAGCTGACATTTATGCCTTAACTACCTGAAAGGAAAGAAGCTTGATGTAGCTGGGTTCAAGCGTGCTAATGGCTGCACTTCATTCTGAGCAAATTCCAGTTCTGCATCAATCCAACCCAAGCTAGGAACTGCTATCACAATTGCTTGCTGCTATTACTGAATTCAAATCACTTGGTAAAGTACCCTTAACTCTGCAGGGCCTAATTTTCAAGGTTTCATCATTAATTTTGTATCAAAGTTCTAAAAACACAATGTACACAGAGAACACTGATAAGAGGCTGTAACCTTCAAGTGATTTCATAGCATTCTCAATACACAGTCTCTGTTGTTGTTGCTGTTTGCAATGGTGTGTGGTTCTTTTAAGAGAGGCCTTGCCTGTCCAGACAAAGTAACATCACTGAAAAGAAAAGTGAGGAGGAATACTTCAGCTTTTAGTTCCTGACAATTCAGTTTTCTTGTAATTACAGCCACCACCTATGGAAAGGGATAGCTAGCAAGTAAAATTCTGCAGTAGCACAGAAATAGTATTCAAGTGCTAATTCTGGACTTTTCAGACCTATGTGGAACATCTCTGCCAACAGCTGAATATGTGACAGGAGGTATGGTTATTCTACTGGGCAGCATGGAAATACTGGCTTTGCCTCCGTCACCAGTGCATCTTATTAGAAAAAAAAGCAACACCCTGTGGTAAAACACATGAAGAGGTAAAGAAAATGTTAATGTTCTCCTCACCATCAGACCTTCAAGTAATTTTATCTACATGGTCAGCTAAAGATAAGCACTCTGATTTGTAGAAATGTACCTGAAGTAATTGAAACTAGAGAAGGGCTGAAAGGAAAGATGAAAGGAGGATGAATTATTTGCACAGTGCTGTGTTTGGCTGTGACTAATGTCAGCTCTTGTTAAACAGCAAATTTTGTGTGTAACAGGTGCTAAAATCTCCAAGTTATATCTTACAAATACCCAAACTGGGCCTATCCCAAACAGTGACTGAAGACCTTGTCCAAATTAAACAACAAATTAGTTTTTGACTGATTAATTTTGGTTTTAGATAAAATGTCAAGCAGTAGATAAAGTTAGTGTTAGTTATTGTTTTTAAACAAAAGGAAAGTAATTTTAAACTTCTAATTCCTTCCAAGACCATTTGGACAAGAAACTGGTTGAAGTTGGTGTGATCTTGCAAATAATTTTTACACTATAATCTTCCTTTTTCCTCAGCTCTAATTAGCACAGGGCCCAGATCTGTTTTGCTGTCATTATTTCATCACCAGATCATTTTGCTGTCACTGGGAACATTTGAGGTGTCAAATGGTGGACTCTGCACTGGGGACAGCTGACCTTCTGGTTCAGGAAGAAAACCCTCTCAGGAAGAAACCCACTCTCAACGGGATGTCAGAGAAGCCCCATGAACTTCCTGATCATCTTCTTATGCATCGAGTAGTCAGAATCTCAAAGACATCCTATCCCACCACTGCGTGCAGAACAGGTACTTACAGCTCTGTATTGAAGTAGGAGGTGACATCAGGATCAGGCACACCTGCTACAGCAAAATTACTGCTCCCAGTGTCAACCAGAATATTTAACTGCCGAAACAGAAGAAAGGAGAGGTGGTTTTCATATTCAACTAAACAAACAAAAAATCATCAAAGCTTTTTTGTCTAAACTACCTTTAGTTTAAAAATGAAGGTGGAAGTTGCTCTGAAAAAATAAATACAAAGTGTTAACCTTTGGGGAAGACACGTTGCTTGTGGACCCTCCAGAACAGCTGATTATAATGCAATGCTTTAAAATAGCCATGGTTGTGGAAGGGAGAATACCCACCAAGTCCGTATTTGCATAGCAAATGAATTTATGAACACCTCAAACTTCTTTTTGGCCCAATCCATGTGTGTCAGCAACCTGCCTTGTCTAGGACACATACTGCTTTGTGACCTGTTTAAAGCACTGCTTGCTGTAGGGCTGATGAGGTTTCTAGGTGGGGGGCTGAGTGCCAGTCAGAGCAGAAATAAGCATAAACATGAAGTTTGGAAAGCATAAGAAGAAAGTATAACTCCTTCCGAGCAGCAGTACCCTACCACAATCTTCACTGCCTGGGTACAGGAGGCCAGATTTATAACACAGTGAAAAGCACTGACTGGAAGGCAGCCTTAGAGTGGGCCACTTGTTCAGTTAATTGGGAGGATAATTTATGCCAAAAATTGACTAATAAACACAGAAAAAAATGAAATTCTCTCTTTCTCCATTTGGCTCAGGTGACCAGTCTGGTTCACCACAGCTGTGGGAAAATGCTTGTACTAGCAAAAAGCAGAAGGTCACAGCTGTGAATTTGTTGAGATGTGGGATCACCTTGAAACTACAGCTTGGAGTGCCATTAAATGATAATTTAAGCCAGAGACTGTACCACTACCAAAACTGGTGGTCATGCTTTTGCCTGCTCTTGGCTGTATGTTTCCCACGGCTTCTTGGCACAAGCACTAGTAACCATGTGGCTGTGCTGCAGATCAGATCAGTTTCCTCACCTACAGTTACAAAAAATTAGTCATCTATCAACTCAGACAGCTACTTGACAGGAGATGGTAGGAGCAGATACTAGAAAATGGTGATTGCCTCCTTTGGTGTCAATGTGGTCTCAGATTGGCCCCAAAAAGATTGTGAAATCATGCTCCAGGCCACAGCAGACACCTGCACCTATAACAATGTTAAGGAATTAAGAATTTTCCAGTAGGAGGGAGAAATCAGGACTGGTTTGCCTGTGCTTTGAATAAAACTTGAGCTCACTGCTTCTGTAGCCCTTGTCAGTACTTAAGACTCAAGACTGAGCACCAAAAGCAGATGTGGGAAGGGTAAGAAAGATACAGTAAATGAGCTCAGTGTTGACAAAAGAGGTGGAGAAAAAGGATCGAGTTCAGAAAGGAGCATAAAGAGAAAGGAGGATAAAGCATTTGGAGAAGACACGCTGAATACTTCTTTAATAGATTTTACAATGAGCATAGACCAAAAAAAAAGTGTGAGCTGATGTTTGAAAACATTTTTGGTTTGCACATGGAGAGAAAGGAAACAGCGGGTTGCCCTTGTTTGACCTAGCTAATGCAATATGGGACTGCAGAGATCTGAAGAAAACAAACTCAAAACCAACTAGTAATGTGTGGGGCTCTCTTTTGAACTACATGCACTTGTCATTGGCATTCCCAGTCCTAATCATGCAAAAACGTTAAGAATAAATATAAATAAAACCACAACCTTAGTCAAGTTATTTACCTACCTCACTGCATCTCAGATTTTAGTCTAAGTGGAGACAATACATTAAAATTTATTTTGTAATCACACACAAGCTAGACAGACTTTTAAAAACAAAAGGACATATTTAAGTTCACCTGGCTTCAGGAACTGAGGCTCTGAAAGAAAATGAGAACCTCTGAGGCATGACTTGCAATAAAATCCACAGTTTACTTCATACATTGTTTTGCTGAGATTAAAATCTAACATTCTGCCAACTACCTATGAAAGTAAGAGTTATTCCTTTTTTTTTTCCCCCCCCTTTCCCCTCTGGGATAGAAATCATATCAAAAATAAATAACAAAGAGCAGTTACAATGCATGCATCTATCAGGACCAACAAAAGTTGCCTCAAAGGGGTGCTGCAGGGCTTAAATTAATTAGCATTATCAAGGCAGTCCAGAATGTTTGAATAATGGGCACTGTATATCAGCTGCATAAATACATGTAGGTGTTGCCCTAGCCTCAGTAATATGCATGACGCTGTACATGGAGGAGGACTGGAAAAAAAACCACGTGAACAAAAACTCAATCATTAACTAACGGCACATATGGAAGATATATCTTTCCTCCCCACCTTGTATAAAATGTTAACATCACAGAATTTGCAAATTGCTGAGAAAAAGGGCAAGTTTACTGCCCACAGGACAGAGCGAACCAACATTTCCAAAAGCAAACTGATATCCTCACAAGAAAGAAAAACAAAAAAAAAAAAAGAAGAAAAAAAGCAAAAAAGAAAACATAAAGACAGCTAACCATGCAGGTCCCAGCCCACTCGGCTGCAGCCGAGCTCACACGACAAATCACTATTGAGGCTGACATTCCTGATCTGCATGTTTGTGCATAATGAGACGCGGGCGGCCAGGGCAGACACAGATTTATTGTGAACCTCACAATGGCAGCAGTGATTAACAGATCACTTTGGGGTGGGTATAACTGACTGAGCACTCCTTCTCTTCCCACTGCCCTTTGGCTCTGAACTTTCTTTAGTGCCCCCCCCCATCTCATTAAGAGCCACTTTCATGTTGTTGCTGCCAGAGCCTGTGTTATTCTGTGCCAATTCTCTGCCAGTGTAACAGGGATGCTGGGCAGCTTCCAGACCAGCTCTGGTGAGTCACAGGGCAGCAGACAGAGTTCTTGAGGCCCAAGGCCTGCCTTGCTCCATCTGCAGAGGTCAGCTGGGCCCATATCACAGCAGATGGAAGTGACAGCTGTCACATTTTACCATCTTGCTTGCCAATGAAGCCTGAACTCCACAGCTCCTCAGCTTGTCCCTTCACCTATCTGCAGCACAAAAAGAAGGCACTGATGCTGAGGGAGATCCAACAGTGGTGGAAACATTCTCCTCAATGGCCTCCTGGCAAAGCACCAGACACCAAGAATCAAAGCTCTCCTTGGCTGGCAAAGCAAATCCACTGGATTCATGGCAGCCACTTTGAAAGAATCATGTCCTATCTCTTACAACTGACTATTTCGCCATTGCCATGTTTTTTTCAGAAACTGTTGGGTGATAGCCAAGATCAGAGAGGCATGACTGAATCATAGAATAATCCTGAGTTGGAAGAGACCCACAAGGATCGCTGGGTCCAATTCTGGGCTTCACACAGCACTCAATGTCTGACAGCACTGTCCAAACAACACTTCCTGAACTCTGGCTCTGGTGGTTGTGCCCAATGCCATGTGGTGCAGACCCTTTCCCTAAGCCCCAGCTGCCTCTCCCCTGACACAGCTCCATGCCATTCCCTCATGTTGAATGAGGCTACAAAGCAGAAAACTCCCAAATGCTGCTGAGTTATCACATGCCTAGCATTAGAAACCATGTAAAACTCTTTTCCTTTCACTTCCTGAAGCACAAAAGGAAAGCCTACTATTGTGGGTTGGTTTTTTTTTGTTTTTTTTTTCTTCCATTTCCAAGTTCAGCTTTAGACCTATACAGCAAACTTAAAAGCCTTTTTTTTTTTTTGCCCCAAAGGTCACCTGTACTACAGCTGTTGGACATGAAATCGGTACCTCATATCATACCTGGAGATTAGTATTTTGTGAATAGTTATGTTTCATACAGAAGCAGAACCAGTATGATTATAAATAAAAGATTCACAGAGGTGCCTGGGTATAGACCGAGCAAGACAGGAACATCTACTTCTGCCATGAAAAACTTACAGCTGAAATCTGGCACCCTATCTACATGCCATTGAGTTCCAGTTAAAAAAGCCCAAACAACTCAAAACCTGTTTACTGAAAGTCATGAACATTGAAATGCATCAACAGAGAGGCAGAAGTCTCCTTAGGCCATATATCTCATACATTGTTTTTTACTCTGAACAGGTGGAGAAGCTGAAAAAAAACAGTTGTAATGATTCATTTCAAGTGGAAGTCAATTGCATTGTCAATACTTCAAGGATCTCTCAAACTTTCCAATGCTTGATTCAGTACCAGCATCAAATAACACTTACTGTATACTCACTCAACTGCTTCAGTAATTTAACTCATCACTATGTCTTTAGGTTTTTTTGTTTTTAAGTTTTCCATTGCCCAATATTGTTGTACTTTGGTATCTTTTTTCATTCAGCAAAGCTTCCTCTGTCTTGATTCAGGCTCATGCCCTGCCTGCTACTGCAAGTGCTGTTAATACAACACCATCAGCACTAGGCATTATCTATGTCTAATTTAACTGTCTGGTGAGAAGAAGTGCAGTTTGCAAAAGGCACAGTGCATTCAAAAAGTGACTTCATTATCCCTGAGTAGGGACAAACCTTGTCTCTGTTCTGAACTACATTATATTCAGACTTAGGGAAGTGTTTCTTTCCTGTTTTAGCTTGAGGTCAGAAGTTTTTGGTCATGTTCAGAAAAACACACAAAACCAGCCCCACGGGCTGCAAGGTGCATAACTCATTTCTTTGAAACAGTTCTCCGTGGGGGTTTAGCATCCACAGTCTTTACCAGGTGTGGAATCCTAGGGCTTGCATGCAACCTTGTTGCACTGTTGTTTCTCTGGGTAACCCACACTGACATGGCCATCATCTTCATCCCCATAAAAGACTGGCCTGTGGAAAAGCCCAGTATAGATTTTCAAGTTAACAGACCTGATACTTTCAGATTAAACAATGTAGATTCTTCATAGAATCATAGAATGGTTTGGGTTTGAAGAGACCTTTAGGGTCGCCTAGTTCCACCTCCCCCACAATAGGCAGGGACACCTCCATCTAGACCAGGTTTCTCAAACCCCCATCCAGCCTGGCCTTGAATGCTTCCAGGGAGATGGCATCCACAACCTCACTGGGTAACCTGTTCCAGTGTCTCATCACCCTCACAATAGAGTTTCTTTCTAATATCTACTCTAAATCTACCCTCTTCCAGTTTAAACCATTTCCCCTTGTCCTGCCACTACCTGCCCTTATAAAAAGTCCCTTCCCAGCTTTCCTGTAGGCCCCCTTCAGGTACTGGAAGGCCACTATGAGGTACCCAAGAGCCTTCTCTTCTCCAGATGGAAGAGTCCCAGGTCTCTTAGCCTGTCCTCATAGGGGAGGTGCTCCAGCCCTCTGATCACCTTTGTGACCCTCCTTTGGACTACTCCAATAGCTCCATGTCCTTCTTGTGTTGGTAGCCTCAGAACTGGATGCAGTACTCCATGTGGGGTCTCACAAGAGCAGAGTAGGGGGGCAGAATCACCTCCCTTAACCTGCTGCTGGTTACGCTTCTCTTGATGCAACCCAGGATATGGTTGGCCTCCTGGACTGCAAGCGCACATCGCCAGCTCATGTGGAATCTTTTATCAATCAACACCCCAAAATCCTTCTCCTCAGGGCTGCTCTCAAGCCATTCTCAGTCCAACCTCTGTCCAATCTGTGCTTGGGGTTACCCTGACCCAGGTGCAGGACCTTGCACTTGGCCTTGTTGAACTTCATGAAGTTGGCACGGACCCACCTCTCAAGCCTGTCCAGATCCCTCTGGATGGCATCCCTTTCTTCCAGTGTGTCAACTGCACCACTCAGCTTGGAGTTGTCTGCAAACTTGCTGAGAGTGCACTCGACCCCACCGTCCATGTCGCCTACAAAGATGCTAAATATTACCAGTACCGGCACTGATCCCCAAGAGATGCCACTCATCACTGGTCTCCACCTGGACACTGACCAGTGACCGCAACTCTCTGAGATCCAGCCAATTCCTTACCCAATGAGTGGTCTGTCCATCAAATCTGTTTTTCCCCAATTTGGTGACGAGGATGTCATGTGGAACAGTGTTTAACACTTTGCACAAGTCCAAGTAGATGATGTCAGTTGCTCTTTCTTTATCCAGTGACACTATAACTGCATTATAAAAGGCCACCAAGTTTGTCAGGCATGACTTGCCCTTGGTGAAGCCATGTTGGTTACCATCAATCACCTCAACTCTATTTTCTGTGTGCCTTAACATGGCCTTCAGAAGGATCTGCTCCATGATCTTGCCAGATACAGAGATGAGACTAATAGTAGTTTCCTGGATCTTCTTTTTTTTTTTCCTTCTTGAAAATGAGGGTTATGTTTCCCCTTTTCCAGTCAATGGGAACTTCACCACACTGCCATGACCTTTCAAATATGATGGATAGCAGCTTGGCAACTTCAGCTGCTAGTTCCCTCGCAACCCATGGAAGGATTTCATTGGGTCCCATGGACATGTGCACCTTCAGGTTCTTTAGATAATCTTGAACCTGATCTTCATTTACAGCAGGCAGATCTTCCTTCTCCAGGTTCTTACCTTTGCTTTCTGCAGCTTGGATGGTGTAGCCAGAGCCCTTCCTGGTGAAGACTGAGGCAAAAAAAAATCATTAAGTACCTCAGCTTTTTTTTTCTCTCTCATGATCAGGTCTTCAGTTTTCTTCCAGAGAGAACCCATGTCTTCCCTGGCCTTACTTTTATTACTGATAAACCTGTAGAATTTCTTCTCATTCCCCTTTATGTCCCTGGCTGATATAATTCTATCTGGGTTTTAGCTTTCCTCATTTGATTCCTGGCTGCTCAGACAACTTCTTTGTAGTTCTACCATGTAACCTGTTCCTTGCTTCCACTCCTTATAAACTTTCTTTTTGCACTTAAGTAAGTCCATGAGTTCCTCGTCGATCCACAGAGGCCTCCTGACATTCTTGCCTGCCTTCATTTTTCTTGGGATGCACGGCTTGGAGGAGATGGTCCTTGAATACTTCTCAGCTTTCTTCGGCCCCTCTTCCCCCCAGGACTTTATCCCATGTCATCCTGCCAAGAAGTTCCCCAAAGAGTTCCAAGTCTGCTCTCCTCAAATCCAGGGTTGTAAGCTGGCTGTGTACCCTCTTGACACCCTAAAGATCTCAACATTTACCATTTCATGGTCACTGCAGTCAAGGCTGCCCTTGAGCTTCACGTTACTCACCAGTCCCTCCTCATTGGTGAGGACAAGGTGCAGCACAGAACCTATTCTCATGGGTTCCTGTACCACTTGGAAGAAGAAATTATTATCAACACATTCCAGGAACCTTTTGATTGCTGGTGCCCTGCTGTGTTGTACTTCCAATAAATATTGGGGTGGAAGAAGTCTCTCATGAGGACCATGTTTTGTGAACTTGAAGTTGCTCATATCTGTTTATAGAAGGCCTTATCCGTTTAGTCTTCTTGGTCAGGAGGCCTGTAGCAGAACGTCAGTATGGTGTCCCTCTGCCAGAGGGGAGAAAGGCACTACAGAGGGACCTGGATAGACTGGATTGATGGACAAGGTTAACTGTATGAGTTTCAACAGGGGCAAGTGTCAGGTCATTTTGGCCACAACAACCCCAGGCAACCCTACAGGCTTGGGGAGGAGTGGCTGGAAAGCTGCCTGAAGGAAAGAGACCTCAGTGTACTAATGGACAGTCAGCTGAATTTGAGCCAGCAGTGTGCCCCGGTGGCCAAGAAGGCCAATGGCATCCTGGCTTGTATCAGGAATGGTGTGGTGAGCAGGACTAGGGAAGTCATCCTGCCTCTGTACTCAGCTCAGCACTGGTGAGGCCTTACCTCAAGTACTGTGTTCAGTTTGGGGCACCTCAGTACAGAAAGGACATGGAGATACTGGAGCAGATCCAAAGAAGAGCAACAAGGCTTTTAAAGGGCTTGGAGAATATATCCTATGAGGAGAGACTGAAGGAACTGGGGCTGTTTAGTCTGGGGAAGAGGAGGCTGAGGGGAGAACTTAGTGCTCTGTTCCAATACCTGAAAGGTGCTTACAGCGAGAGCGGGGTTGGTCTCTTCTCACTGGTGACAGGTGACAAGATGAGGGGAAATGGCCCTATGTTGTGCCAGGGGATGTTTAGGTTGGATATCAGGAAACACTTCTTTACAGAAAGGGTTGCTAAGCTCTGGAATAGGCTCCCCAGGGAGGTGGTTGAGTCACCATCCCTGGATGTGTGTAAAATCCATTTGGATATGGTTCTCAGGGACGTGATTTAGCAGAGGGTTGTTAGAGTTAGGGTAGTATGGTTAGGTTGCAGATGGACTTGATAATCTTTAAGGCCTTTTCCAACCTGAGCTATTCTATGAAGCCAGTAGATCCAGTGAAGCAGGACTCATAAGACACTGCAATGAAAACTATAAATGATCATACCTTCCCTGGGATATCTACTTGACCCAAGGGCCCATCTTTCTATTCTTCTATCTCTCTTCCCCAGTAAAGAGTGAACATTACACGCTACTAATGTTCATACACCATTCACAATCTTGTCCTGCTGTGTTTTCATGATTTCTCCTACACATATGCTTAAAATAGGGTTCACAATCCTACTCTGCTTGATGGAGTATGCTGCACAGTAAGCTATCACAAAGTAAAAACATTTTCTGTCCACATTTAGAGACTTCTAAATTGGAAGTATCCCATTACTGGCTCGTTGAGCTGCTGCCACATACCATGATACACTGGCTTAGTAGAAATCCATCCCGTCCCAAAACCCCTGAAACTGTAACATGTCTTAACTCCCTCTCTTTCTTCTTTTGTTCCACACATACTAGGCCATACAGAAAATAATTTCCTAGGCAGTGCTTTAAAAAAGTGCAAAAAAGTGATATGGGATTAGCAGCTAGAAATCATTGGGTAACAGTTCTTTTTTAAGCTGGTTAATAGATAGGAAAATTAGTTGCCAATTTAAATACTGCCTCATTTAACACAACGATTCCTAATTACATTATCAGCCCATCTGGCAAGAATTGCTTAGAGCCATCACAGAAAACAGAAAACTCTAGCAACTATATGCTGTGTTTGCCCACAGTTATTATGTGTAATTATCAGCATAGATTGTCAGTCAGCTTATTTCAGCAATTTGTTTCTACAAATTAATGTTACAATATACAGTGGCTTTTTAGGCACAGTTACCATACACTATTTTCGGCGTTATCCAGAATTAGCACTTACAGCCTACTTTCTAATAAATTCAGAAGACTAAGCTTTAATGCGGATTGTTCATCTCTTCCTTTTGAGATAAAGAAATAAAACCTAATTAAAACATGAGTTAGAGGAATCTTAGGAAGTGTGTTTAGATACAAGGCCTGCAAAGTTGCACATAAACCTGAAAGCCTCTGTGATGAACAATTTCTGCTTGTAGAATGATGTATATTTCACTGGACAGACAGGACTGAAACAAAAAAGTGTGTATCTGTCAGTCTGTACAAAAGACTGGCACACTGCTGCTGAACACTGGAGCAGGGACAGGATTCTGCAATTTTTCATGGCTCATTAAGCAGTCCCTAGACTTGAGCAGCCCTGCACCACTTCACAGAATCACAAGACTGAGGTGGGAAGAAACCACTGGAAATCACCCGATCCAACCCCCTACTCAAGTAGGGCCAACTACAGCAGATTGCCCATGTCCAAGTCCAGACAGGTTTTGAATATACCTAAGGAGAATCTAGATCCTCTCAGGGCAACCTGAGTCAGTCCTCCATCATCCACACAGTGAAGAAGTGCTTCCTGACAGTCAGATGGAACCTCCCATGTCCTAGTTTGTGCCCATTCCCAGTTGTCCTAGCACTGGGCTCTTTGCACTTACCCTTCAGGTATTTACACACAGTGATGAGACCTCCCTGAGCCTCCTCATCTCCAGGCTGAGCAGCGCCAGCTCTCAGCTTCTCCTCACAGGAGAGGTTCTCCAGTCTCTTCTTCATCTTGGTGGCACTCTGTTGGGCTCTCTCCAATATGTCCATGCCTTTCTTGTACTGGGGACCCAGCACTCCAGGTGTGGCCTCACCAGGGCTGAGCAGAGAAATACAGAATTTTACTCAGCTGTTTGACTGACTGTTGCATACCACTGGTGACACTGGAGAAATTCCCTACCCAACTCTGTGGCTTGGACCTTATCACAGTTCACCTTTGTAGAGAATGAGGAAGTGGGAAGCCCACAAATTATGTTGGATCCAGGAGGAGAATTTCCAAGTGCTGCTCTGAGGAAAGCCAACTCACAGGAGTCAACAGACAAATTCTTTGCTACTTCTCCTCTAGAAAGGTTTAACTGCCCAGCTGAGATAAGAGAGATGGTGCAAGAAATCAAAATGGCAACGCAATTATGGATTTTCTAATCAAGTTTGTTAAGCAGGTGGTGCCCATGTTTTGCTGCAACGTCACGCTTTGGGACACAGGAGGAAGTGAACTATAGAACCATGAAAAGGTGGCCAAACCAGACAGTCAAGCATATTACTAAAGACAATTCCTGCTCTGGTGAGAGCAGAAGTCTGTCAGAGAAACTGTGGTCTGTTTGTAGGTTATGAAATAAGCTGGAGAACAAATTGTAAATGGAGGCTCTTCAGAGCTGCCGTAGATCAAGTCTACCAGAACTTGTTCAGCATTTGCTGTCATTTCCCCCCATCACATACCCAAATATTGTTAGGACCTGAGATGTGATCCCATATTTATATAACCTTTACCTTAACTCTACCACCACCTGTTTTCCAAGACACTTTTCTATCACTAGCTACCATCACACCTGTATTGGGCTGACAGAAGACAGAGTCTCCTGCCCCAAATCTTTTCATGATCTGAATTGCTGGGTAGGGAAAAATCCTTTTTTTCTCCTTGGAAATGTAATAATTTCTTTCTTTGCCAGAAGATGAAAAGTACTATCAGGATTAGCCAATCTTTCCCTGTTTAAGAGAGCTGTGTGCTTCTGTAGTTGAGATTTGTATTAAAAACACAAATGTTAAAGATGACTGATTACTCTGAAGTATAAACTTGCTAAACTAAATTGTGACTTGAAATATGAACATCTGACTCTGGGACTGATGAATAGTCATTTTGAAGAGAAATATTACAGGAAGTGCTTTATATATATTATCGTTTTGACAATAAGGGAAGGCTATTATGGTTTAAAGAAAAAAAAAAAAAAAAAGCCAATCAATCCTGGTAACAAAGGAAAATATCTATTCTTCATTTCTGCGCCCTCCTTTCCACCATTTCCTTCAGTTTCCTCAACATTAACATTCTTCCTGCACACACTGTCTCATGTGGTATCTTATTTTTCAAGCTGGAATTTATTTGCTGTGTCTAGATTCATCATACAACACATCCATCCTATTCATGTTATATGAACATGCTTCGCTGTTGAACATGAGCAATTACTTGTTTATCTTAGTGCTGTGTGAATCGTAGCAATTTTGTCTCACTGCCTTTTCAGAAAAGATTGACCTTTTTTCCCCTCTTTTCTTCCAGATAGAAGATCCTCTCCTGTATCACTGACTTGGACACCGAATAGCTGACAAAAATGTGTGCAAAACAACTCCCTCATTCGTCAAAACAGCTATACCTCAACTGAAGTCATGCCATGTTCTAGATATTGTGTTTTAAGGAAAATCTGGACAACTCAGAAGACTTTCATTAACAGAAATCATCTATAGGTCTAGGGATACCTTCCAACACTGGGAAGGCTTGAACTGTGCAAGATTGTGGAAAACTGTGATTGTCTTTTAACAGAATGTAAGCTTATTGCACCATCTCCAGCCTTTCCCACTGTAGGCAGCACTGCATCATCTTTCACTTGTAATGTGAAGTTGACAATTAGTTGTTACTAAGAACAGTCTGATGTCCTTACAAATTTCAGTGAGGAAAAAACATATATTTTCTATATTTATGCTAAGGATGTTTGTGAATTCAAAGATGATGACATGCTTAAATAAGTGTAAGATTTAAAAAAAACAAACAACGCCACAACAAAACATAAACATATCCCGAAATGTAAGAATGAAAGCAGAAAACATCAGGCATTTACATGTTAAGTATGCAGAAAGCCCACATTAGACCAAAAGCAAGTTTCTACCTGTTAGTAGGTGTACAGGAATTAAATTCATCAATTTTCCACTAATTACAGTACAGCACTGAGAGAAAAGAGAAGTATAGACTGAGTACCATTGAGACTAACACTCCTGTCTTACTGCAAGGCTCACTAGGCATCCCAGTGCCCATTCAGCCTTGGTTTAGAGAAATGGGCATCTGAGCTTTGTGCCACATCTGAATTAGTGAGCATCCCATCCATAGCTCACTCCTTCCCCACTGAACACAGAGTCAAGGTGTTGGAGAGACAGCTATTAATTCAATAATCCGACAGCTAACAAGAAACAGAAGAAACGCCTGAAGACTGTTTCAACCAGCAGCTTGTGAATGCCATGACAGATTTCACAGTCACCTTCTGAACCTGAACCTCATTCCTGCTTTGAAACCACTGAGGGTAGTCACAGCAGAGCAGGCTTGCTGGGCCCTGCTGGGCAGGATTCCGAGCTCTGTGGAGCAAAGGCCAGCCATATGGTATAGCTATGAGTTCATGGGGCTGTATGTGCTGAACATGTGCTGAACAGAGACCCAGGGAAAGGAAAGAGGAAAGAGCTTATAGCTCTTTAGTAAACAGGAGGGCAGTAGAGATTTGGGAAGGACTGCACAGCTGTTTCAAAATACAGGAACACCCCCAGCCATAAACGGTTTCACTGTCCCCAGCCAGCTCCTCCTTAGCATTACGCACTAATATCCATGTGCTTAACCACAATTCATTCCTGAAGTAAAGAAAAACACTATCAAATTGTTTCAGTTGACCTGAAGCTAAACTTTCCCTGTAAAACAAATACCTCACTGAAAAAAAAAAAAAACAAAAAACAAAACCAACAAAAAACCATCCACCTCACGTGTCTTACTTTAGACATCTGCTATGTCTGTTCTGTCTACCACTATTTCTTAGAGCATGATACTTCTAAAAAACACAGTTCTATGTCAAACATTTCAGAGGGTTATTTTGTTTTGTTTTAGAAAAAAAGAAAAAGGAGAAAAGAACTCATCATGCTAATATATTACTTTTCAGAATATGAAGAAGGGGTTTTTGCTTTGCTTTTTTTTTTTAAAGAAATGAAATCAGTAAGCCTACGTTAATGTATTATATGCAGTGAATTATTATAGTCAGAAGCTGCATACAGTTTAGAATTTCAATTTTCCTAGGCTTTCTGCTCTACAAAATTAGCTTCCAATTTATTTTGTCAGTCCATCCTTTTCTTTACTTCTCTTGTTCATTAGAATCAGAGAAACTGCTGTCTGAAAAAAGAAATTGCATTCGTATTTCTTTTTTCTGCCTACCTTCAGAAGTCCTATACTCTAAAGAAACCCACCTCCCACTGCAGCATCTGTAAGATTGAAAGTTTTACACATTTACACAGAGCCAAGCTACACCAAATAAACTGAAAGCCTGCCCCAGCTAATCTGACCTTCCTCATGCCGCACATACAAGCTTCTACACCATGAGTCACTGCCCATGTTTACTGTGACAGCTGGAAGTATTATAACTAATCAAAGGTCACATTTCAAACTTCAACACACCTTATGAAATCCATTCCTAACACTCCTGAGTATAGACTAGGAGGTATCTCTCGCCTCAAAAATATTGCTTTAAGTCTTCCTTTTGTCAAAGACAAGATCTTTCAGTAGCAGGCAGAGCCAGCAGCAGCCTAAGAGTAGAGCCTCTGTCTCGCTTCCATACTTCTACATTTGCAGGATGGTAGTGAGAAAAATCCATCTTTTAAGAATGCTGCATGCTCGACCTGATCTCAAAAGCCCTTTTCCCTCTCCTCCCCCTGTCAGTTCATTCCTGTAGCTACACGACTCTCCAGGTTTTTTTTCTCCCTGTCAAGACGTTAGTTTCAGAGACGGGTGTTTGTTAGTAAAGGTTTTTCAAAGCCTGAAGAGCTGCACAAGGAAAGGTGAAGGAAGGACAAGCCAGACACATCAGGCTGAGTTGTTCTCCCCGAGCAGGCTGCCCTCACCCAGGTGCTGTACCCACACAGTATAGCTGTTCACTGTAACGTTCTTCCAGCTGTACCTAAGGACTCCTACAGAAAGGTCTCACTCATATCTTTTCTACGCTTTTCATAGAGCAGGACATTGAATGCCTATACAGTATATTCCACCAATTCCCCTAAAACACTGTAACAAAATCATAGCAGATAAGCATCATTTTTCTTAAAGCAATCTTCACCTTCACACCATAACAGTGAAATATATCTTTCCAAAACACTAAAACCAATGGACACGACTACACGAGAATGCCCACCTCACTGCTCTTGTGGAGTTTACGGTTGTGAAAGCAGCCTCTGCCTTCTGAAGGCCAGAAAACTAGGCTAGCCCGTGGTCACGCACTGGCATTCCTGAATTAGCCAGGATCATGGGACACAGGGAGATCCATACATGAGCACCCTCCTGGAAACACTCACTATGCAGCTCCCTATATTTCAAGTCATAACCTACGCTATAAAAATGTCACAACTTGTTCCTCAGGATGGGACTTCCAACACTGCTCCATTTTGTTCAGCCTAGGAAAACTTCTACAGTATGGCCAGGTAGGGATGTTTCCGCCTAGAGAGATAACCACCATCACTTAATTTTACACAGCCACTGGGTTGTTGCTATATCAATGACAAGGGACAGGACTGGATCATCTGCTGCTGTCAAGAAGAAGAGAGGGAAGACATCACACCAGGTCCAGCTGCGACAAACAGAAGGACTGCAATTTGGCTATTTAGACTGCATTCACTGCTACAAAAGCTGTGCCACATCTCTGGAGAAAGCTATTGGGTCAAACTGCTGACCACTGCTCTGTGCTGCCTTGATCAGCCATGGGAATGTATGCAAGTAGCCCGGGGAAAGTACACATGCAGCTCCAGGTCTCTGAGCACAAACAAAGTGACTCAACTCTATTGTTTTTACTACCCTGGTAATTATTACAGGGAATGCAAGTAATGGTAGTCTTCTGCTCCCCATTCCACCTGACCTATTTAGGGTATTATCATGAGCAGAATTTGATTGTTATCATGGGTATTTACTGGAATCATACAGTGGAGTTCAAAGGCATACACAAAAAGCAGCTTTCCAACTCATAAGACTGGGAAGGACTGTTTGAAAATAAAATAAAAGAAAAAGCTTATAAGTCATGTCACAACAAAGTTTGATTTATTAAAAATGATTACGATATTTTTATTCATATTTATTCTAACACTATAACTTAAAAATTCAGAAGGGCAATTTGAAAAGCAGACGTGATTTTCAAGTGAAATAAGATATGATTTTTTATTTTGAAAAAAATAATAATAAAACAGCAGTATTACTCCCCTTGCTCCTGGTCTCATTTATTTCTCTCTCTCCTTCTCAAACATGCACACTTTACTCTCTTTACTCTGGCTAATTCTGTGGAGGCAGCAGCTCTGGGAAATGAACTAGCTTTGCCTGTGGCTCATACATCGTTACAACTGTTAACTAAGTTCTACTATAAAAATCTTTATTACACAGGAGAACACAGAGGCATGCAGGAACACAGCTTTATTTTCAGATACCAGGCTGAGTTTTTAGGGCAGGAAGTTAAAATACTTTTTATTCTCTCAGGCTTACAAAGGCTGTTTCACATAGAGAGGTTCCTGCTACCCTTCCAAATATCAACCTGTATGAAGGAGTAAACTATGCTCTGCTTCAGCCAGGGGCTAATATCCACTGTGTGATGATGGTACCTCAGGAACCACAGTTGCCCAGGGTTTCTAAATGTCATGTCCTGCCTGGAATGGCTCTCTCAAAGCTTTGCAGCATGCAGTCACTCTGCTGCTCGTGCTGAAGCTTGGGGTGCTCAGACCAGTAGAGCACTGAAAGTATGACTAATAAATGGAAAACACTGTAGGGCATACCTGAAGTGAACAAAGTTCCTAAATCCAAATAAAAATGTAGATGGTATTATTGGTATTTGATCATTTGCCAAGACAAGGCTAGCTTAAACAATAAACAGGGTGCTAATGAAAGTTAACTTTAGCTGAAATATGTAACACGCTCCAGCATTTATAACGAAGGCTGCTGAGAAACTTTCTGATTTTGTTTTCCATACATTATTTATTTCAGCAGTCCAAATGCAAAAAACTGGCACTCTGGATTGTGTGAAATGTTTTGCGTTATTCCCTGAAGGACTATGCATCTGTGAAGTAATGAGAAGATTATTCTGTGACAGATAAACTGAAGCAGTGTGACTTCATCAGATGTTACCTTGCTACAGCATTTCTCACACTTTTTCAAAGTGTGACCACCTTTGGACTACTCTGTCATATCTGCCACCTTAGAATGTGGGAGAAGAAAAATGAATGAATTAATAAATAAAAATCTCTTTAGTCACAGGAAAACATCAGCAGGACTGATGAATCAGTTTCTGACATGTCCCAACTCCCTCTCACTTGCGGCAGACACCTAGCACCTTCCACGAAGGAAAACACGGGGCTTTCCATACTGTGCTCAAGCAGCCTGATAACACTGCACTAAATAACTTCCAAAAGGGTACAGCGTGCTCTGTCTTGAAAAGATGTTACAACTACCAATATTTTATGTTGCAAAGGCTGACAGACGTTCTGCATGAGCAGGCTGATAATTGTTGAATTTTCGAAGTTATGATTCTAATGAAGTAGGAAAAAAAAGAGAGGAATAAAAACCTCCCCCTCAAGATTTCACAGTCGAAGTTGCAATCTAGAAAAACAAATCTGCAGTTGAACTGTGCATTTTTCTTTTCTAATACCACATAAAATGACTTTAGGGAACAGAGGGAGACTGGTGCCACCCTTCCATATAACTGCCTTCTAGGTAACCCTTTTGTTTCCTTAAAAGCCCCATATAGCCCATAGGCTGACCTGGCATGAAGCAAGAGGCAAAGTGAGGTATGGTGTGGCAGCAGAACGAGAAAGAAGAGCCTAGGCGGGAAGAAAACCTTCTCACTTGGCCTTGCTGCAGTGCTGAAGGTAGGCTTCACTGCACAGCAGGCCCTGAGGCACTGCCTGCAGCCCGCTCACAAGGCAGATCCACAAACAAATATCAGAAGGAATTACCTAAGAGAGAGCTGCCAAAACAGCCTGATTACTTTCTCCCTGTCAAATGGCAGGAGTTGGCCTTTCCTGAGAAAAGGTTTATGTTCTGGCCCTCAAGTGCAAAGGTTACTCTTGGCTCCTGAGTTGGCTTTTTCTTCCAAAAAGAAAATCCTAATGGGAAAAAGCAGTGCTGGCAAAGCAGTTATGGATCCCTAGGAATCAATGGGTGTCTTTAAATAGGAGCTTCCCAAGTGTTACTGCAGCATTAATAACCTTCCTCTTTAAATTAAAACTGGACTATCAATGACTTCGAGACACTTTCTCTGAATGCA
The DNA here is from genome assembly GCF_019238085.1 of Lagopus leucura. Lineage (NCBI taxonomy): Eukaryota > Metazoa > Chordata > Aves > Galliformes > Phasianidae > Lagopus > Lagopus leucura. The sequence continues at coordinate 70,814,243 of NW_024962262.1, forward strand.
TGTAGCATAACTTAGCAGCAGTTTTTGCTAGTAACTAGGTGCAAAAATACACCAAACATAAAGCCAAATAAAGCCAACTAATTTTAGTACACACAAGCTGTGCAAAGACGACAAAAATCTACAAGTAATTTACTTTTCATGATTTAAAATTACTAGTAAGCAGTAACAGGATTGTAGAGTGCAATTACTGTCTTCACAGATTCTCTTCAAGAGCCTCTTAATTATGACACATTAATTGCATTCCATGAATTCTAATTTTCACTTGTTTAAGATTTTTTCCAGCTCACTTATTTTCCTCAGATTCCCTCTCCACTGTATTCCACAGGCTTTACCTATTTGAGGAGGTCTCTTATAAAAAAAATAATGAATCAGTCCCACAATACTCCTCATAAAGTAGCAGTGAGAGGTCCAACTGGCCAAAGTTTCCTCTCATGAGTGTCTGTGACGTAGACATGCACAGAAAAAAAAAGGAGACATATTCGGCTAACGTATAATTTTAAAACTAGAGGTTTCATGTGCAAAATGCCACAGATAAAATAGATTTTAGTCCTGGGCTATTTAAGTGCTTTGAAGGATGCTGAGCTAACAGATATAGATTCAAATTTAAAACTCTTTATTTCTACAGCAGTCTGGTATCTGTACAATATGCATACCATTTGCTTCACAAGCTCACATTTACATAGCAAAATGAGGCTAAAAAGTAGTAGGATGTATGACAGTTCCATCAATGGTAGGGAAAAAAAATTCCTTTTTCTCAGGCAGCTCAATACTACCTCTTTTACTTTGAAAACCTGATTTCAAGTCCTAATCTGAACATAAATTAAAGCAACAAGTTCCTTCACTTATTAACATAAATTCTGATCAATTCTATATTTTACAACAAGTTAGAAAAGGGAGAGAAGAACGTTTGATTCAGACTGGGGAAGCATATATGCTGGGCTATGTAACTATCTCAGTTTCCTTTTTCAAATGTACTTATACTTGACAACAACCAGATAACATTTTGGGTCACAACTTCACCTACAATAACTGAGACATTTTCTAAGATAATGAAACACGGACACCAAACAGAGCAGTTAACATTCACAAAGAGTCAAAGTCATGAGTTTCCTTTAAAAAATTAAACACCACTGCAAAGTACAGTCATCTTTAAATTGATCTTGCCAGATAATATCCCTGGAGCTCAGAAACCTCTGGTTAGAGCTTAAAATACATATATATATATTCCTCCCTTAATAATCCCAAATTCCACATGGGTTTTCTTTTGTCCCCTGGCTTTTTTCCTTCTTTCATTTATTTATTTTATTTTTTTATCACTCTTGCTCCAAATCCCAACTGCTTCACTCCTTCATAATAGGCAACATTGTTCTTTGTACACATTCTAGTTTATTTTTTCTAAATTTAACTTTATGCTTTTGCCTTGGTAGGGGATGAAATAAATGCTTGGGGCAGTAAAAAGTATGAACCTGCCACCTTCTGCCATGTCACTGATCTTCACAGCCACCCTTCTGCCCCAACTGCCCAGGAACAGCAACTGTGTTTGCTATGACCAGGGACACTGGATAACATATTCTAGCACTGCTCTGAAGTTAAGCGCCTTTCAGTAAAGCGTCCTGCGAAAAGCAGGTGGGGCTCTAATCCAACCTATCTGTGCTGGCACATAGAATCATTTCAGCTGGAAGAGTCCTTTAAAGGCCATCTGGTCTAACTCCCCTGCAATGAACGAGGACACCTACAGCTACATCAGGTAGCTCAGAGCCTCGTCCAGCCTGACCGTGAGTGTCTCCAGAGATGGGGCATCCACTGCCTCTTTGGGCAACTTGTGCCAGCGCTTCATTACTCTTACTGAAAAAAAAACCAAAACTTTCCTTATATCCAGTATAAATCTCGCCTTGTTTTTCAGTTTGAGACCATTTCCTCTTGTTCTGTCACAGCACACCCTGCTAAAGAATTCGTCCTTCAGGACATCCCGAGGAACTAGCCTCTTCCATTCAGTGACACTGCACATAGACATTACAGGCCATGATGAACCTCTCAAAACAAACCAAGGCAAAGCCTTGCTACAAAGTACTCCCTGTGCCATGTTTTACTAAGGCCACTACATTGTCGTTAACTCATGATTTGGGCTGCTTTTATAATACTGGCTCTAACTATTTCCATGCAGTCAACCTGGAAGGGTTGATTTTGTACAAAGGAGGTGCTGGAATGCAGATTTGTAAAGGGACAGTTTCGTCACCTAAAATCTGGTATTCTTGTTTACTTTTGTTTTGACCAAAAATATATTACACCCCAGCACATTATATCAGAGTATCAGCCCTGTCTCTTGTAATTTTCAGGTCTTTGTCTTTTTTATTTTGCTGGTACTCAACAGCAACAAAAAAATCTACCCAACTCATCACGTAACAGCAGTACGCTGCATCTCCACAGTACTTCCAGCAGAGGGATCTGAAAGAATTTTGTGCTGCCACCTTAAAATACTCAATACGTCACAGCACTCATCTTCATTCCATTTTTCATCTTCCATAAAAAGCTCAAAAATATATTTTTGAGATCCACGTAACTGTTACAAAACAAAAGAAGGGGAAAGAAATGAGAGACTTGAGCTGGAACTTGCCTTCTAGTATTTGAACCTGGTAGGATCATATTTTCAAATTTTCTCTTTGTATCTAGAAGGAAGGTGAACTCCTTTTAAACAAAATGAAGAAAACAAAGCTTAGCTTCTTGGGGAATGACACAGTTGCAGAAATCAGGCACTTATCACTTAACATAGCAAAACTATTGAAGTGATGAAATTACAAGAGCAGCTGAATCTTTCCTCACAATATTCACCCTGAATATGAAAGCTATCAACAATTAAGGAAGAATGGCTGCATGTTCAGAAATTGCTAATATGTGCGTTCATCACCTTCAAAGTTTCAAGCTATAAATTATAAAAGTCTGTGCCACACTTGAGATATTTAATACATATCTTTCTTTTCTTTAATAACTGGAATAAATTGAGTGAAAGACAACCTCCCATTGATTATGTGGAAATTGAAGTTTGCATTTTGCAGCAAAGACCACTGGACCCAACATGTTCACCAGCAAAGTTCAGAGGAGAGGTTTTTGCTCACCCCCTGCACAGAACGAACTGCTATTAGTAGGAACAATAAACAAAATCTCTTTGTACACAGAATGAGAAGTTTAAATTTCAGGGTTGAGAAAGGGTTTGCGTATTCAGAGCACAAATCAGATCCTACCATGGTTTCAATACCCACTAATCAAACCATAGCTACAGGACTCTGAGCTTTCAAGTGGTGCATGCCAACCCTCCCTTTGCAACGAATTTGAAGGTATAATATTTGTATGATCTCAACAAAAGCACAATTTGGAAACACAGCAAGACTGACAGGACTGCCACTACTTCATATAATAAAGACTAACATAACAGGTGGAATGAGACAACAGTACTCTATTTGCTAAGATTTAATATGGTCCACATGGACTTCAAAAAAGCTGTGAAGAACATGGGGTGCTTTTGGAGTTTGACTGTTTCATTGGTCAAAGGCTTCTAAGAGTAGCAAAATTAATATCAACAGAACTACAAAGAAGATAGTGAACAAATGCCTGAATGATCTTTGATTCAGTTCTGCACAGTGCTTATAATCTCAAGGCGGGCAAAATAATAAAAGGCAGAGCAGAGGAATTCCATCAGATTATTTAAAGAAATAAAAAGCGAGAGCAGTGTACACAGTTCATATTGGACTCTTGCCTCTTCATATTTAAATCTAGCATTGGAAAAAGTGCACCTATACAGGTGTAAAGCACATAAGCCATCAGAAATAGGAGGCTATACACTCACGATGCAAGAGACAAATACATCACACTCTTCAATGCAAAACAATATAAAACCTTTTTTCTTTTTCAGCTTTCACATAATCCTAGAGATTAGGACGTAGAAGAGATGTGTGTGTATGAATGAAAATTAATGCAGGCAATGAGAACTATTGGTGATCTGCTAGCTAATCTGGAGATCTGCCATGTATAGTAAAATTGGAAATGGTCAGAAATACTTTCACTGCAAATACTTTACAAAATTGGACTGACTACACTCAAATTTTCTCTCTTGAAAAAAAAAAAATTGACTTCACACAACTGCTCTATTTTTATATTGGCAGAACAAGTATTTCAGAACTGCCATTGTGAAGCTCAGTTCTGTTCTGTTTATCTGCTGTATGACAAATCAGACTTGGAACGAAAGCCAAATTGTGTGCCTTAAATGACCTGAAAATATAAGTTCTTTCATAGCAGCTTCCTTCCAAGAACTGAAATTAGAAAAGAAAAATTTCTACAAATGCAGTTAAGTAGTAATACAAGTTCAAGAATGCTAAAGTCTCTTGTGAAACTAATGTTTACCCCCATACTGGCACAGCAGGCTTTCAACACTAAACGCAAAGCTAGCAACAGCCTTATAACTGCAACATTAAATCTTGTGCCTTTTTTCACAGCCTGCTATCTGGTCTTGATATGCTCCTGCCTTGTTTGCATTCCCCCCCCCTCACTAAGATGCTGTGCAGAGCAGTAGCCTTGCTCCCTGGTCATTCTGCTCTTTTCTCCACAGCTCTTCCTCACTGGCAGGATTCCTCTTCATCGATGGCAAAGCATTGGAGTAGCGGTGCCGTGTGTGTCTTGGCTCAGAAGGGGACTGAATGAGGAAGGGAATTAGCTTTGGGAAAGTCCCACGTCAGGGGGTCATAGAAGGGAGGTGTTCAAGGTATACACTCTAGCTTGCCATGTGTGGCAAAGTCAGGCTGGGAGGAACCTTTAAATTAGCCTAAGACATCTCTCCTTTCCTACCCAATCACGGTCCCCTGTGACTCTAGCAACTGCCTGCCCATGGAGTTTGACGTGATCCCAGCACTTGGCAGTACCAAGACACTTGCTTTCAGTGCCAGCACTGTGAGAGACGCAAGTGGAAGTGTACTGCAGCAGATCTATTGCTCATTGTAGAGCAGAAAAGCAACAAGCACATTCATGGTCTTTAAGTCTTCCACTTTCAGGTAGGGAACAAGATAACAAATTCTTACCCAAAGTAGCAAATACATTTTAACTGCACTCTGCTCCATCACTACATCCTGGGGTCTGACATTCTGGAAGTGCATCTATAACGTTACGGCAACCATGGTGGGCCTGCTCACATGAATACAACTTATTATGTGTTAGCCACCAGGAGAGATCCTTTAAATAATTAACCTTGAAAGAACTCAGAACTTGGTTCAAAATGATGAAAACTTTGCAACTGGAGTTTTTTCCAGGTGGAAAAATCAGCAAGGCACGTTTGCATGGCATGCAGTGCAAGTAATACTTGGCTGTTAGTGTAAGTGAAGTCTCCAGGCATACTGAGGGCAGACCTCTAGTTACATTATCAAGAACCTGTCACATTTTTCCTTTTCCATTTCTTTCCCTTTCAAGATCCCCCTAGACATGCAAGATGACATCTTTTGAATTCACCCTTTCTGCCTGAAATTATTTTTTAATTTAAGACACACAGAATTGGATTATTAGTCCAATTCAACCTGATATCTTGATGCTGGCGGAAAACAATATTGAACATTCCTCCAAGGAATGAAGACCATGCAATGCCACACTCTCAGAGCCCATAAAAAACACAGCATACACTGTGGAGGAGGGATTATTTCTGTCCTCTGTGGCTAACAGGCCACACCTGGGTACCTCAGACCTGGTTAGCTCCTTCTTAACCCCATTTATTGATTGTAAAATAAGAGACTCATTCCTAAATATCAAGCTCGCTATCAAACACTTCAATTACAGTTACATGCAGGTGTAACAAAAATCCCACAGAAGCCCCCAAAAACGTGCTATCTACACATTCTCTGCAGGCTGGGCGTTCTGGCATTCCCTGCCTCCTGGCTACAGAGAACAGCCAAAGAAGAACAGAGATTTTTGTGTACACGGGGAACGCCAGGGCTCGGCCTCAGAGAGCAAGCTCCGGGTCGGTGAAGGGGGGGAAGGGTGGAAGCCCCGCAGGCTGCCAGGAAACGGCCCCTCTCAGCTGACAGTCATCCTCCAGCCCCTCCGCAGCCCGGCCGTCTCGTGACGCGGCCGCGAGAAAACTTCGGGCGCTGCGGGGCGGGGAGGGGAAGGAGGGCGCGAGGAAACTTCGGGCTCCCTCCGATCCCCGCACGCCGCGGCGGCTCTCCTGAAGCGGTGGTGGGGCGCAGTTCAGCGGGGGATTCTGAGCGGACCCTCCGGGCTCGGCTGCAAAGTTGCGCCGTGCCCGGCATCGAGACAAAGTTGCGTTGGAGCGAGCACGGCGGAGCCCGGCTGCCGAGATGCTTGCTCTCCCCCACATCGCTCCCCGCTGCCCCCCGCCTCTCTCCTACCGCCTGCGGCGGGGTCCCGATCAGCATCTCCAGGTAGTATCCTCTGCCGGAGTCCCCCTGCAGATTCTCCACCATGGCCAAAAAGTTGAGGCTGCCCGCGGGGTCGGAGGCCAAGGCCAGGCCGCCCACCTCGTCCTGGACGTCCCGCTGCCCTCCTCCGGCGCTCCCCGGTCTCAGCGGCAGCGGGGCGGCCGACGAGGCGCGGGGAGCGGCGGGCTGGGACACGCGGAGCGGCAGCGAGAAGAAGGCCCGGCTGAGCCCCGCGGCGCCGGCCAGCAGCAGGAGGAGGCTGGGAGCCGCCGGAGCGGCCATCCCGGCGGCACGTCCCGGCTGCGGCGGCACGGGCGGGAGGCAGCGGCCGCCTGGCTGCCGGGCTGGAGGAGGAGGAGGAGGAAGGCGGGAGCGGCTTCCCCACGCCCCGGCTCCATCTCCCCCCTCCCCCCGCGCCGAGCTCCTCCTCGTTCCCTCCGCACGGCCCCGATGCCCGCGCTCGGCCGGACAAGTTGCGCTCCTCCCCGCGGCGGCGGAGAAAGTTGTGTCGGCGCGGTGTGTCCGGCGGGGAGGAAACTTTCCGAGAGCCCCGAAGGGACGGCAGCGGGGGCGGTGGGATCGGCATCGCCGCCCCGCCGGGCCGCGCCGTCGCCATCTCTCTGTGACCGCGTGTCCTGTCCGTGTGTGTGTGGAAATTCATCTGCTGCATTAACGGCGTGTTGTCATAAGAGCGGGGCATGACTGGCGTCCGCTTATTAAAAAGGCTGCGAGGTTCTAAATGTCTTCATCATGCACGGAATTAATAACAGCAGTCGAGTGTGGCCTTTCAGAGGATGAGAACACTTAGGATGAAATTAGCCTCTGCGTCTCTGGAGTAATGGCACTGTGAGGCTGGGTGCTGCAGAAGCCTTTAGATGTGGCATTAAGCCAATCTAAGCCAACTCACTCGTGCTTTTTTGGTCTCTGCACCCCTCAGCTGCCCCACCTTCTCTGCAGGAAATAAGTGATGCCTGCCCAGCCTCAGCCAGGTGTACCTCGGAGTGCCGCAGTGCAAAAAGGACATACAGCTATTAGACAATGTCCGAAGAAGGGCTATGAAGTTGGTGAAGAGGCAAGGTGTGTAAGGAGCAGCTGAGGCCCCTCGCTGTGCTCAGCGCAGAGCAGAGGAGCTGAGGGGAGGCCTGATGGCGGCTGCAGCTCCTCACAGGGAGCGGAGGGGCAGCGCTGAGCTCTGCTCTGTGTGACAGCGACAGGGCCCGAGGGAACGGCATGGAGCATGAAGGGGACGGGTGGAGGGATTAAGGAAAGGGTCTGCACCAGGGGGCGGTGGGCATGGAATGGACTGCACGGGGCTGTGGGCATGGGCCCTCAGTGCCAGAGTTCAGGAAGTGTTTGGACAGAACTCACAGACATAGGGTTTGGATTTCAGGATTTGGATTTGGTGATCTTTGTGGGTCCTTTCCAATACGGGATTTTCTCTGATTCTCTGACGTGCTGTCCTTAGCAAACCCTCAGCAGCCACCTGTTTTATCCTTGAGTATATACCCACTCCATATTGCATGCATGAAGATCTGCTATAGCAAGCAGCAGGGGTTCCTGAGGGGCAAGAATCCTCCAAAGGATTTCCAGGTGTTTCACAGCTATTGAGTAAAGTTTCCTTCGAGGCGAGCAATGTCTGTTCTCGCTCCCAGGAAGCCTGAGCAAACTCTTTGCTGGAAGGTTGCTTAGGTGAGGCTGTTGCTCATAGGTATTGCCAGAGTTGCTTGGGGACAATACTCTGAAAGAAAATTGAAGCCCACCTGCTCTCACTGAAGGAAAGAGGTGCTTTCACTTTTTTTCATTGATGTATTCAGCACCTTGGCTTGTCATTCAAATCCTCGAGCCCTTCCCCTCGCTTTGTAACCACTCCCTTAGATCATTTCAGTGCTTCTCGCACATCACAGCACAGAGTGGGTGCAGTCCCTGGCATCCATGGGGAGGAGGAACGCTTTGCTGTGCTTTCAGCCGTGATTTTCTGGAGGTGGGAATTGAGCAGCAGGATTGTCCTGATGGAGAACTTGGGTAGAAGGCAAGGATAAAGGTTGCATTCACATTATTTTAATTGTAGGAAACACATAGGTGTAACTGTGCAAACCCTGCACCTGCCAGGTGGCAGGAAGCTTTCTCTTTTCCTGACAAGAGAATGGTGAAAGATTGCAGCCCTACTTTGAGCAGCCTGAGCTGCCTGGGGCAGAGGAGCTGGGAAGTGCGGCTTTGGAGGCTGGCAACCAAACACCTGCGGGAGCGATAGTTTGGCTCACAACAGTGGTTATCTCCTGGGTGCTCTGTATTGGCTTTTGGGGGGGGGGCCCCCCCCCCAACTGAGCAGGGGCAGGCAGTGCTGCACAACCTGTGTCGTCAGTGCTGCAGCTGAAGGATGGTTAAGGCTCTTTGTGGGTGAGCTGAGAGCTGGAGAAGTGCCCGTGCCCCTCTGTGAAAGGAAAGCAATCAGGAGTATAACTGAACACCCCCTCAGAGTGGTAGGGGTGTATTTATAACAGTCAGCAGCTATATACATTTTGTTTGAATTTTTTTACAGTACAGTAAGCCTTCCCCCCTCGCCTCTGTTGCTAAGATACATTACCATATTTCTGGGGAGAGCAATCCCAGCCAGAGAACTGTGTAGTTGTCAAAGTATGGAAGATATAGCATAGCCTTTAAGTCACACTTGTCTTGTCACACTTTTTTTGTCCTGTTTTCTGTGGTTATGTACAAGTCTTATTGCACGTGTGTATCAGAAAGCTGCTGCATGTGAAGTGGTGTACACGTAACCTTCCCATCCTCCCATCACATCATCACAGCCAGACCCATGTTCACACAAAAGTGTGTTGTGAGATTTCTGTCTGTGCTCGTCTTTATTTACTGAAGAATCTGATGAGGCTCAAGCTGTACCATGTGCAGGTGAGCAGACCTTGTGCGTGTCTGAACAATGGCAGAAAGAGATCTTATGAGAGTAATGTAAACAGCTACTTTGGGAGAAGACATTATAAACTTCCAGAGAACTGAGCCCGTCTACACAAACAGTTGCTTGGAGAAGAAATCATCTGCATGCAATGCATCCACATTCGCAAAATGTACCACATATACAAAATAAATGAAATGCTGGAAACAGATGCAAATAAAGGGTGTCGGGGCTCCTTATTTTCTAGCATATTTGAAGATTTTTTTTCTCTATATTTTGTTATTCTAAGTATGTGTTCTTTGAGTAAACAGTTGTTAAAAATCTTTAAACATTACAGTGAGAACAGGTCTTTTTAAAAAGTCCTTTGTTCACACATAAATTTGCAGGTATATCTAGACTTTGCATCCATCTGCTTTGATCCTATTGTGGTGCTTTAAACTGTGAGCCACTTGAAAGTTAATCAACATATGTCTTTATAGCATAACCTTCCACCAGTATTTAGAGAATACAGCATACCATAAACACGTAACTACTGGATGAGCTGTATTAGCTAAGTCTGAGGGACAGTTGCTATATGTAGATACTAGAATGAAGCTATAGGGAGAACAGGAATGGAGAAGAAGGTTGAACATGCAGAGGAAGTGCTGGAACTGATGGGAACAGAGGAACTCTGGATGTCTAAAAAGAGATCTTCTCTTTCCAAAACAGGAAGCTTTTAGGTGACTGCTAAAACTGAAGCAATTGTCAGCTGTGCATCTGAAGAAGTCAGGCTGACCTACGCTATCATTATGTAAGAACAAGGAGAGATGGACACAAAATAAAGACTTCTATTCTAAAATTGCTTTGTCTACTTTCTGTGTTCCTACTGTTAGTGTAATCAATACTTCAGTTTTAAGAAGACTGATTGCTCTTTACCACTAATTGCACACTGGTATGGCAAGAAACCCAGCAGGATTTGCAGCGTACAAAGGGTTAATCTGAAGAGTTCAATAGCATTAGGAAAGAGGAGATTTTGTTCTTCTCAGACCTCACTGGAAATGGTCTTCTCTGTTTGCAATCTCCATGCATCAGCTCTTTCATACTTTGTGCCTAGTCCAGTGAAACGCTGCTGGCAGATGACAGAGCAGTAAACAGCTGAGCAGCAGAGCGGCAGTGGAGATAGCATGGTTTGGCTCTTTGCATGTCTGCCAAGAGAATGAATAAACCAGGATGAGGGGCATGCCATACTGGAGAGCTATTCCAGTGATGCTCCTAGAGGTCTAGTAACATGTCCTGTGCCAAATGAGGGCATGGACAGTCTGGAGACTTTTTAAGGACAGCACAGTGTGTAGAACTAATCCAAAATTAATCTTGTGGCTGAAGAACGCATGGTTGGGGATGTAGGTGGAAATGTTTAGTGTCTTTTCTCTTTACTGTGGGTAGAGTATCTTGGTAGAAGTGTCATCTTTGATCAGTGTTTATGCAAATAGATTTTTGAAAGGTTATATATTCTTTTGGCTACAGCTGAATCATGTGAGATGTTGAAAATCCAACTGTCTTCTGTCAAAGCTCCATTACAAATCGAGAAAAAACATAATTCATAGTTGCGCTGCCACTGCTGGAGCCTGGCTGAAATGAGATCAGAAATTATCCCAAGATTTTGCTTTGTGGTAGAGGCTGTCACCCAGAGGGGTGCCGAGGTCCTTAGTCTACATCTTTTTCCCTGGAGCAAGATCCTTGACCTCACCAAGATTCCACAGGACATTCCTCCTCTCCATTTGGAGGCTCTTTCTCCCATAGAAACCTCCACATCCCAGAATGTTTTATTTCTCCCTTGGACCTCAAGCCCTTCTGCCCTCCTCTTTGCAACACCTCATCCCTTTGTCAGGAAGAAAGTGGAGTGTCACCAACCAAAGTTTGGAGATGTGGAAAAAGATCTTGCTTGCTGCTTGTTTTCTAGTTAGAGCAGAATCTTCCAATATGCCACCATCCCTCCTTTGTGGAAAGGACCAGGAGCAAAGGAATGGGGAGGAAGAACCATGGCTGCAGGTTTAAGTGGCTCAAAGCCTGGCTGTCCCAGATATTGTAGGCTCAAACAGCAGCAAAAGAGCAGAGGTCAAGATTAGGGTCTCAAACATCCCAGTGCTACAGTCCTGTTCGTACAATTAGTACTGTATTTTGTCCTTTGTGTATCACTGGTAGACTAAATTTTGCTAACTGTGGGCCTGATGTGGCTCATTGGTAGCTGGGAGGGTAGATGTTTGAGTTTCTGCCCTGCATCAGAGGCAGACTACAGAATTCCTGTTGAATGCATTGACCACTATTGACCACTCTTAGAAAAGTGTTATTTCTCCTCACAAACCTCTGCAGGCTCTCTCGACTCTCTCATCTGGCACCATGGAAGAAATTATTTGTGGGTTAGTCCTTAAATGATCCAGTATCGACCTTCTGATTCCAGACCTTCCTACACCACAAATAGGCAATGGTTATAAATTTATAAACTATGAAAAATTAAACATGCAGTGAACTTTAACAGCACTTCAAAAACACCACACTCACAGCTGGCACGTATTGCTGAGATTACTCAGATACTTTCATAGCTGTGGAGGACTGCAATCCTCTTGCCTGGCATTGGTGGACTATTCATTTATTGTTAATAGTATGAGTAAAAAGACTTGCTAGTTACTGAATGTTCAGGAAACTAGTAAGCTTGGTCAAAGCTTTTCAGAAGTTTTTAGACCTCAGCAGTGTTTTCTGGGAAATGAAGAAGTTAGAACACAGAATGCCTGTGAAATTCAGTGCATTAGTCACTTCGGGGAGATAAATGCACAGATTACAGTTTTGTTCCAATTCATCTGTGTACCAGATATTCAACAAGGAGTTTGCAGGCATGCTCCTGGCTGCACCCTCCTCAGAAGCTGTTTTTTAATAAGCTTATCATTTAATACAACTGTGGGTCTATACCTATGCCTGTCTTTGGAGACTCAGAGGAATCTTATGATGGACCATACTGTCTGTACAGCCAACTTAAAGTTGGGAATTTGCTGGCTATCTTTATTTTCTCTGTGGTGTTTTGCATAACAAATTCATTCTGAAAAGTTCAAGCAATAAATGGTCGCATGCATGGTAAAATCAGTTCCTGCAGACTGTCCTTATAACTTGCTTTTTTAATTATCATTCTGATGCTTACCATGACAGAGTCTCTGCAGACTGGATGTGGCAGGTACATTTTGCCATAATCTATAAAGATCTGTACTTTATTTAATTTATATTCTTCAACTCAGTGACTGCCATGTAGACACGGAGCTTCCTTCCTTTCCTCTCCTCCTGGACCAATAAATTACCAGCCCATTGCAGGAACTTGAAAGTAGGTGATCTTGAAGGTACCCTCCAACCTGAGCCATTCTGTATACTGGGGCAGTAAATGAAATCTGAAGTGCTGAAGGCTGAATCGTGGAATTCAGATCAAGTGTCTGAGCGACACTTGGCTGAAAGAGAATTTGGAATGACAGCCTAGGTATGTGTTTAGTGGGATTATTTTTTAAATCATTTTCATTTTGCTAAAGGATTATTTGCAGCTTATAATGAGGTCCTTTTTTTTTTTTTTCTTTCCCTTTGTAGTTTTGAAAAATGTGCTTTGTTTACAAAATTTACATTGTTTTTGTCCAAAATAGTAGCAGGGATATGGGTAAAGTCTTCATCCCGCTGAAAATAAAATTATGACAGTGCTCTAAGTGACCTTGATCTAAATAATCTACTCTGTGTCTTATTTCTTTCTGATGAAAAAAATACCAAACTTGAGCTCTTTGTTTCCAAAGTATCTTACACATATTAAAGTTCTTCAGTTAGACATGTAAAGATGAACACCTGCATGAAAAATGAGGATGTTACTAGCAAAGTAGTCCACAAGCTCTGAACTATTTGTAGCATCTAAGCCAGAGGGAAAACCCAGTGCATCTGGGAAAGGTTTTCTGCTATCAGCTTGGTAAAATAAAGTCTTATTGTTATCCTTCTGGGCCTCTGGAGACTCCTGAAATGCTTTATTGGGGCTAGAGAAAGGTGAAATGGAATTGTGTTATACAGAATCAACTCCAGCAGCAACTATCATGCTTGTTCATGATGTTTGAGGGTATATTTAGCCTTTTGAGTGTTATTGCTAATGATAAGCCTCAAATGCTACGTAAAACTCACACACAGTTTTGGAAAGTGATAATGAACTGTTCTGGTGGCGAGTGCCGGTCTTTCTGCAGGATAGAACTGAAAAACATAAGGCTAAACAAGTCAATCAGAAAAACAACTGTTGTCCTACTGTTGGTTGGTATTGATGGTAAATGAAATGGTCCAGATAAAATAAGTTCTAAGGCAAAACACCACTATCCCTCTCTAAAAAAAATAAGAAAGATGTGTTATCTTAGAAAGTACGATTACATTATTAATGTGTGAAATGTTACATGCCTTTGCACTTCAATTTTTCTCTGTCTGTAAGATACTTCATTATTTCTCATCAGATACTGACTTACAGGCCTTCTCATTACTTATGTCTTCTCTTGTTTGTTTCAAGTATCCATGAATGAGAATAGTTATGCTTGCCTTTTTGTATCCTTTGTTTTCAGGAAACAATACATCAGGGAGGCTGTTTCAGAGACACAGACTCTCACAGGCAGACAGCCAAAAGAAGCAGAAGTCTGAAAAAAGAGCTGGAAAAACTTCTGGTGATTCTTTACTCATTTATAATTTTTGAGCCCACTGAGGTAAGTCAGACTGATTTATTGCTGATAAGGGCAATATCTGGCCATTTTATTTCATTTTTTTTTTCTTTCATTTTTAATAGTTTATACTATTATTATGACAGACATTAGAAATGTGTATTACTTGGATCTAGTTGCATGAATTCTAGTAGATAAAGCCCAGCATCTCTAGCGAGAGAAAATTATAACTTTACTAAAATCCAAGCTGCATATCTGCCAGAAACTTGTCCTATTTTGTGTGAGTGCCTTCTTGAGAAATGCAGAAATGAAGAAAAACAAATTGTTCTATAGCTGAAATAAAAACAGTCTAGTTGGGGATTTATTTATTTATTTATTTATTTATTGGTGAAGAGCAGATCTGGAATGCCTGGGTACTATAAAAAAGTTATCAAAAGAAAGTTGTGAAGTATATGTCTTCCATTGTTTTCTTAAAAACAAATCTGGGCATAGTCATAGGTATTACACAAATCACAGAATCACAGTATTGTAGGGATTGAAAGGAGTCTTTGGAGATCATCCAGTTCAACCCACTGCTAAAGCAGGTTCCCTACAGCAGGTCACACAGAAAAGTATCCTGGAGGGTCTTGAATATCTCCAGAACAGGAGACCCCACAACTGTGTGGGCAGCTTGTTCCAGTGCTCTGTCACTTTGGCTAAAGAGGTTCTTCCTTGTGTTAGTATGGAACTTCCTATGTTCCAGTTTCTGCCTGCTGCCTCTTGTTCCATCACTGCTCGCCACCTAACAGAGTCCACCCCATCTACTTGACTCCCACACTTTAGATGTTTATAAACAGGGATAAGATCCTGTCTTAACATTTTCTTCTCCAGACTGTACTGTCCCAGGTCTCTCAGCCTTTCCTCATAAGGGAGATGCTACACACCTTTAACCATTTTTGTGGTTCTCCACTGTACTCTTTCTAGGAGATCCATGTCTTTTTTTTTCTGTCTGAGGAGCACAGAAATAGACATAGTATTCCATTTATGGCCTCACCAGAGCTGAGTATAGGCAGAGGTTCACCTCCCTCATCTTGCTGGCCACATTCATTTTAATACACCCCAGGATACTGTTGGCCTTCTTGGGCACAAGGGCTCACTGCTGGCTAATGGCCAACCTGTTGTCCACCAGCACACCCAGCTCTTTCTCTGCAGACCTCCTCTCCAGCTGGTCAGGTATTGTCCTCTAAAAATATCAGCAGCAACTGATCTAGGAGCTAATTTCTTCCAAGAACCCCTTTTAACACTGAAAGTGTTCTATCTCTTCATTGGCCTTCACTTTTAGACTTGAGAGTTCTGCTTGTTCCTCAAGTGGAGCTCAGTAAGACTTTGTTTGGAGTTACTGCTCTTAGGCAGTGCAGTGCTGGATATAGGAATGGAGACAGCACAAGTGACAACCTCTGAGGAGAGTGCAACAAGGGAAGGCAGCTTTCTCACAGGGCTTGGTTTGTCAGGCACAGGGATGAGAACAAGAGAGTTGTGAAAGGGCAAGGAGAAATTAATCTGCACGGCGGCATGATTCAGAGGGAGAAAGGAGGTGTATATGTAGGAACAGCAGGAGCAGGCTATCAGCACAGACCTACAGGGCTGAAGTGGTAATGGTAACTTTAAAACTCTTCTTGTCCAATGAAGATATGAGTTCCTCCCTCCCTCCCTCCCTCCCTCCCTCCCTCCCT
>NW_024962262.1:70830054-70830184 GCF_019238085.1 Lagopus leucura
CCTCCCTCCCTCCCTCCTTTCCTTCCTTCCTTCCTTCCTTCCTTCCTTCCTTCCTTCCTTCCTTCCTTCCTTCCTTCCTTCCGTCCTTCCTTCCTTCCTTCCTTCCTTCCTTCCTTCCTTCCTTCCTTCC
>NW_024962262.1:70830194-70956228 GCF_019238085.1 Lagopus leucura
TTCCTTCCTTCCTTCCTTCCTTCCTTCCTTCCTTCCTTCCTTCCTTCTCACTCTCTTTCTCTCTTTCTCTCTCTCTGAGAGAGAGTGAGAGAACAACTAGACCTTCTGGATTCTTACAGGCATGTCATTGCTTTTTTCATCATTGTCCCTCTCTGCTGGATGACTTTATTGACTGCATTTTAATGCCTTCTGAAGAACCACACAAAAAACCTCACAGTATTCTGGTCTCCATGGTAAAGATTTCGTTGCTATTACTTTTGAATATGAATTCCAGGATACAGAACTGATAATCCTATTAGTCTGCTTAAGAAATAAAAAATTATGAAATAAAAGTTGATGCAGTGTTGGAGGTAATCTCCTTTATTGGACTTCTATGAGAATACATGTTTCAAAGGGAAAAAGCATAGAAGAATGGCTGTCTCATCTTTCCAGGGTCTCAGAAAGGCTGAAGTTCCATATTTCGACCACATAAAAGGACTGGGTAAATTCTATGTTACCTTATATTTGCAATACCCTTATCCATCTCCTATGCTATATAAATAAGTAGATATAACTCATGAGAGACGTAACATGCAGTTAATTCATCATATATAAGCAGACTCTGCATTAAATAGTTCATAATAACCCCTTGAATTTGAAGGAAAGTTGGCAGGAATGCTTTCTGCTAGGTCACCTTTGCCAGTGTGTCTGCTGCTCCTACATGCAGTACCTTGGAAGACTATGTTTACTGTACTGATTCTCTCCTGGGAACTGGGAAAGAGGACACAACAGCTCTTTGAGGCTTGGCAAATGATAATCAGAGATGTCACTTTCTACTTCATTCCTGCCGGATACATTTAGAACTTTTGCTGAAGAAAGCGTCATTTACAGATTGTGCTTAAGTCTTGAAAGGAATTTGAGATGTGAAATTCATAATTTTCAGTAGTAAATGCCACAAACAAAATGCAGATAATAGTAATGGAGCAGAGTTTATTTTTCTTGCAATGAATACAAGGTACGAAGTGTTTACTGACTTAAAAAAAAAACATAAAAACTGAGCAAACAGAATAAAGAAGAAAGCATGCATGGCTGCTTTGAAGGAAAGAATGTTTCTATTTCATACTTTGAAGAAATTGTTAAAGTTCAGCTGTGTAAAAATGTGACCCCTCTAATGCTGCCAAGGGCAGTGAGATCAGGAATAATCTGCCAAGGAAATGCAACTCACACAAGCGAACAAGAGAGTTTTAAACTTACAAAGCCAATTTTCCCAAGAAGTAAGCATGCGTAGAAGGGGAGACCAGTACTGTTCTTTGCTTGCTGAAGAATCCTACCACCTGTTTCAAGGAGCATCACAGAATCACAGAATCACAGAATGGCCAGGGTTGGAAGGGACCTCAAGGATCATGAATCTCCAACCCCCCTGCCACATGCAGGGCCACCAACCTCCCCATTTAATACCAGACCAGGCTGGCCAGGGCCTCATCCTACTCATTGCAGTAGATATATATGGATGTGGGAGACAGTCGGACTGCTGTATGCTCTCTTCTATGAGTGCTTGAAGCAAAAAATGAATGTGATAAGGATAATATATAGTTATCCTTAATAATAATAAGCAGGGAAGAAGCTTGAGGGAAAGCTATCCTAACAGTCCTAATTCTTGCTTTGATGCAATGCTTGACTATGTATTTTTCATGGGTTTTTTAAGTAGTTTTTGTTAACACATGCATGCATTTATCTATCTGCACACACTCTTTTTGCAAAGACCTTCAGACCCTGTAGTCCGAAGAATAATTCTCAAGCTTTAAGGAGGAAAAAAAACAACGCTCTCTTTGCCCTTAAGAACATGAAATAATTCCGCCAGTTCTTTCCCCTTGGGAGGCCTGAGTCAATGAAAGCATGCTATTGGAGTGGAACGTCTCTTCAGTGTAGTTTTGATGCTTGCAAGTAATGCTACTGAAGTTCAGTAATGAGTAAAGAGCAACTGCTTCTGAAGTGAGTGCAGGTGATTGCTGAACATTGTCCAGCAGCTCTACAGGTCGGCTTAAGGCACTTCAGAAATAAAGAATTTATCTATTTAAAATTGCAGAAAAAAAACCAGTTCCTGCTGAAACTAATCAAGGTACATGTAATGCACTTGCCTATTATTTTCTTCCACCTACATGGGTTATTCCTCTAAGATATGTACAAGGATTTAGCTAAAGTTACTTTAACTCTTTCTTATTCATTCAATGTGTTCTTGCATTGCATTTTTTTTCAGTCTCATAGAGAATTAATATAAAATTAAATAAAATAAATAGTGCTTTCTCTTTCTTCCTTCTGATTCCTCTTTATTTCTGCGTAAACTTAAAATTGTTTCCTATTGTATAAACTAGGATCAACTAGATCCTAGATATAAACTCCTCAACTAGAGGAGTCTTTATGCCTTGTTGTCATTCTTGCCTTGTGACTTATTTCGTTTGTAGTCATTCAGCGCTTCAGTTTTGTGGTTTTTGAAGTATTTCCTAGAGATGTTTGTGCTACAGATGAAGACTGTAAGGTTAAAATACCATTTTCTAGAGTGGGCATTTGTGGTATACCTACTGTAGCAGAGAAAAGTGGTGGTTGTATTCTAAAAACTTGAGTACAGACTCAGACAAGAGTGTTGAAAGAAGGGCTACTAAGATGGGGAAGGATCTGAAGGGAAAGATGTACGAGGAGCAGCTGAGGCGCCTCGCTGTGCTCAGCGCAGAGCAGAGGAGCTGAGGGGAGGCCTGATGGCGGCTGCAGCTCCTCACAGGGAGCGGAGGGGCAGCGCTGAGCTCTGCTCTGTGTGACAGCGACAGGGCCCGAGGGAACGGCATGGAGCTGCGTCAGGGGAGGGCAGCTGGGGGTCAGGGAAAGGGGCTGCACTACAGGGCGGTGGGCGGGGAACGGGATGCACGGGGCTGTGGGCATGGACCTGAATGCTGGAGTTCAAGGGGTATCTGGACTCTGCTACCAGACATAGGGTTTGAATTTTGAGTGGTCGTATGTGGAGCCAGGATTTGGATTTAATGATCCTCGTGGTTCCCTTGCAACTCCACATAGTCAGTTATACTATGATTCTATGATTTTCTCTGCCTAAGACATTGCTCTTTTCCACTTCCATGTGACTGCTTTGCCCTATCTAGAAAAAAAAAATCTCAGATGCAGATCAGTATAAGTCACCAAGTTAGGAACACATCACGTTACAAAGAGATACTGCGGGGAGAAAAATGTAACCTTAATGATAATCCTCAGGCTTTAAGAGATGAACCATTGTAGCCCTTCAATGCTCTTGCTCCATGACATCCTACTACCAGACATCCTTGATTTGTGCAGGAATCAAATTTCCTGAGCTGTGTTTGACACCAGATTGTTTCTTACTTCTTCATTAGCATGATATTGAATTTTCACTTCACCTTTCTTCCAGTCTGACCAACTGAATCTTCTTGATTTTTAGCAGTTTTGAAGTGCTTCTCTTAGCAGTTTGCCTAGCGTATTGTTTTGGGTCTGTATGCTATCTTTATGTTCACCCTATCAACAGTGCTTTTGCTCCTCACCAATGATATTGGTATGCTCATGGCACCTAAGTACGTTTCTTCTTTCTTGTCTGCCCACATTCTCATCAATAATTCTGCTCCTACCTGTCTTATCTTCCTCTTGGAGAGATACAAGTGCTTAAAAGATAACAAAAAACAGAAATTCTTTTCTTCCCCTCTGATTCTCACTATTCATCTTTCTTTTCTTACTAGCAATATTCGTTGCTAGTGTCATTTTGGTTGTTATCACCACAAAAATACCTTTTTAAAAACAAGTGGAGCTCTGCCCTAGACCACTCTCTCCCACAGTCAAAACAGGCATGTATATTTTTAAGCATGTATACCAAGTTTTTAAATTCTGATTCAGTGAATAAGCTTTTCCATGTTTATTTGTTTTGTGTCTCAGCATCAAGCATATAACCTATGCCTATTTTTTTCATTTCCCTCTATAATCTCCGCAGTTGCTTATAAAGCTCATGCAGATCAGATGTATTTTTCACTTCTTTCCATTCCACGCTGTCCCCATCTTTTCTGAAAGCGACCTATTGTTAGTCTAATGTTCTTACCTGCTGATTGTTGTGGCTTTTCTGTTTATACTTCTCAGCTCCATCACCACATGCCAATTAGAATTTTTCACTTTAGAAGCCTTTACTCATTCCTTGCTGTTTCTACATCATACTCTTCTCATCTTGGCCTTTAGAATTTTTCATTACTCTTTTCACTTCTTGTTTCCACTATTTATATCTTCTTAAAAGGAGTTTCTGTGTTCCCCGACTTAATCCTCAACATGCTCTCTCTCATGTATCAGCACTGCTTGTATTGCTCGTATTCTTTACTGCCCTGGAAAGTATTGAGCTTGCTTAATGTATTTGTGTTTTTGTTGTTGGTATTCCTTTATGCATCTTCCTCCAGATGTCACACATCAAGAAGAATATGAGCCTTCTATTTCCAGGTTCATCATTATTTACTTTCTGCTCAGAATCAGGCTAATTTTAGGATTATGTTTCCTGAAAAGAAAATATATCAGGAAACTGATTTTGAATTGAACAAATGATATAAGAACTCACAAACATATTCCATAGTGACTGAAAAAATACTGCACTGAGTAATCCAATAGTGGAAGCAGAGTGACAGGAAACTTTGGAGGATGTTCAAGGCCCAACTAACTGTAACATTTTGTGCTGCAGAAAGTTTATTATCTTTTTTTTATCCTATGCATTTTTCTCCCATTGGCCAAATGCAATCAGTCACAGATTTCCACATGAACCATGCAGCTCAAGGAAAAGGCTACAACAGTATGCTTTATAGCCTGGAAGCCTGGAGGCAAAACCCAACTGTGAAAGTCAGAGTAAAATACGTCTGGTTTGGGGATACACCATACTGATTTTATCTTGAGCCTTTTGTTATTTACTGTGTGTCTGTAGCACCCAGCTCCCCCAGACAAGTACTTTTTGTGCAAGTCTTTTCTTTCATTAAAAAAAAAAAAAAAGAAAGAAAAAAAAGAAAAAGCTTGCTTCTAGCCTTAATATTTCTAGAGAGAAGAACTTTTGATGTGAATATGTCTGAAATGTTCATAAACTGGAATGGAGTCACAGTATGAAGTCTTTTTTTAATTTTATTTTAAAAATTATGTTACAATTTTTAAATCCATAATTTGGGGACAGGCGATTTGTCATTTGCTATTGTATTTAGAGTTTGAAAGTATTTAATGGAAATAGCTCTCATTCCTACCAGAGTTGGAGAAAAGTGGAAGGCCTTTTGAAAGGTAATAGGAAGAACTCTAGGGGAGAGGTGTATTTCCATGCAAAAATCACTGGAGGAGCTTTGTTTACATGATATGATTATCAGGCGAAAGGCAGAGTCTTGTTCAAACTAAGGAAACTGAAAAGAGAGTTATGAGAAACTGTTTCACGTGCTTGCATGCCTGAGAGGATAAGGATCTCTTAAAATGCTCTTAGCTGTTGCTAAATCTTGAGTGGACTTATGCCCCTTGTTAAGAGGTGTCAGACTTGGAGACCTGTAATAGGGCACACTAGCTCTTCAGAGACCTGAAAGAATGGCTGGCTCCCCTGTGCAGTGCAGTGATGCACAGTTGCAGGGATTTAGACCAACCATTTTATATCTTCTCTGGCTTACGTGAACCAGCATGGAACAGGGGGAATTAACAACAAAGCTTTTTAGAAAAAGACAAAGTATACTAAGAGAAAAGGGAGCCTGAAAAATCCTGGACTCTTTATTGAAAGGATGACAGTGCAGACTGGGGAGGCAAGTGATAGGAACTGGTCAGGAGATTTCTCATGTGGATGTCATGATGCTCATTAGCCTGGAAGGAAAGGCAAGACTGAGGCCACTTTAAAACAGTGGGCCTTGTTGAGGGGCTCTGACAGCTAATTTACTACTGCTGCTCTGCACCTCAGGAGACTATCTAGTAGCAGAAATGGTTTAGCTCATGTAGGGGAATTCTTTAGTTTTAATGTCAAATTGCAGAGCACAGCTATCATGCTTTTGGACCTTGGCCAGTACGTGTGTGAGTTGCTATGCTGAACCAGGTGGATTTGTTGGTCTATAGAACATCTGTCCTATGGTACCATGAAAGATGTAGACATGTTGGGTGCAACTTGTGGACCTTTTTCTGTATCCTGTTCCGCAGGGTATCATATTGTCTGCACTCAAAAATAGCCCTGGGAGGAAATATTCTTTAGAAGAAAAACCTCTTTGTAGTTTCTTCCATGTCCCAAGAGGGTGCTCAGGCAAACCTGTGGCTGGACAACAAATCACAAACAAATCATAGGAAGTCTAGTCAGGCTAGTTTAGGATGAGGTGACGGGAAGGAATCTTGCACATGCTTTTCACCTAACTGCAAAAGCAAGGGAAGATCTGTTTCAGGGCTCCTGCGTATCTCTCTGGGGAAAAGTTGCAATCTAGCATTCCGTGGTGTGAGCTGTGGATTTGTGGAAAAAACTAACAGGATGGGGTTATGAAGATTGTAAGCTTCCTGCTTACAGTTAGACTGCTCCTGACACTAGCTAAGGTCAACTGAGGTTATATCCAGACAAGTTATTCAAGTAAACTTCAGAGGATGGAGAATCCATGATCTCTCTGGGCAGCGTGTTTCAGTAGAGTGCCATGTTCTTATGTATATCCAACTTGAACCTCAGCTCCAAAATGGGAATGCTGTGGGAGACAGTGTCAAAAGTCTGATTAGAGTAAAGATATGCCACAGCCCCTACTCTTTCACCAGCTACTCATCTTTTTAGAGGGCAGTGGGGTTGCTCAGGTGTAGTATGCCCGTTAAATTTGCGGAATGTCCTTTTTTTACCTTCTTGTCCATTGTATGCTTGGGAATGGATTCCAGGAGGCAGTTCTCTGTGACTATTCCTGACACCAATGGGCCTATAGGCCCTTGGGCCCTGCTACTCATGTCTTCATGAGGCTGGCCTTAAGATAGCCTTTTCCTGGTAGTGAGGTCACCTTTCTCAATTGTCAAGATTTTACACAAAATTTTGGTAGGCAGGGACCTTGCTATCAGCCAGCTCTTACATCACACTTGGGTAAA
Organism: Lagopus leucura; assembly: GCF_019238085.1. Lineage (NCBI taxonomy): Eukaryota > Metazoa > Chordata > Aves > Galliformes > Phasianidae > Lagopus > Lagopus leucura. The sequence continues at coordinate 70,837,269 of NW_024962262.1, forward strand.
TCTTGCAGATCTGTGTTAGTTTTCTTGAATAATCTGCTCTCCCATGGCTAGCTATATTTCTCTTCTCACATGTCTGTGATAAGCAGAGTGGAATTAAACAAGGCTTTGACTCTGAAGACTAAGAAAAAAAACAACCAAGCATTGAATACATTGCTACTTTTTGCACTATCCATTACTGAAATACACACTGTCAGTGTACGTGCTGTTGGGATGCTCTCAGAAGGTTGTCAGTGTAAATTACTGGTGCTGATTAAAAAAACCCAACAAAACACAACTAACAACCAGCTTTGTGTTGCAGCAGACTGAGTCTGTTCACAGTATTCAAAATTATGTCTTAGCTGTGGTTCAGCATGTTCTGTCTGAAAATGTCTATTGAAAATTTCTCAGGCAAGCTTCATTGTGATGAAATAGCCCTGCACTACAATTGTAGCTAACTCTAAAGAATGTGCATCTGTGTTAAATGCTTTCCTTGAGATTTTATATGGTTTGAGCACTATAATAATGATAATGACCACGGCTCAGCTGATGCATGGTAATTTGCTAAGCTACTATACAATGTAGTCCTCAGAGTGCTCTGGAGGGGGCTGCACAAAAGTAAAGTGGGAGAATCAGACTGCTCTTCCTTTATCTTCAGGACACTGGTTATTTTTAGGACTTCTGTATTCCCACCAGCATGAAGGCTACATAACCTTGTGTAACTTACATCCTTCTTTTTTTTAGTTCTGCCCACAGGTAGTGATCTAAACAAGAACAGACTTGGGCACTTTTCTGTCATTTGAAACAAAAGATAGCAAATCATCTGAGAGATCAGAACAATTTGATGAAGGTTGACCACAACTGTGAGACAAAGGCATGGTTCTGCACAATGGGAACCTTAAGCAGAGTGCTTATGTAACTTAGTCAAGAGTTAAGAATCAAAGAGCTGAAGATAATGAAAGAAGCCTTTTTTTTTTTTTTTTTTCTTCCTTAAACTCTTTCCCACTTCAAAGAACAAGAGGATTCTTTATGAGAATGAACGGCAGTGAATTCATAACAAACAAGTCAAACCACAAATGCTTTGTGTAAAAGCAACCTGTTGCAGGCAACAGAGATGAAGGGCTCATTTCCTCATAGTGTAGGAACGGCTGGGCCAAGGGCACGTCAGGGAAAACACACCAGGCCATGCACATTCGGAGCTCTGAGCCTGGCAAGCACCCACTCAGCGCATGGCGTGGATCCAAGTGGTTTTGGGGAAGCTCTTGTTACCTGCTTTGTGTTCCACGTGCCAGCATTATCTCAGTGGACACTCCTTTGGCAGGAATCAGAAGAAATGCCAACAAAAGGCTATTGTGTTAGCTTTTCCTGCTGGAACATGAGCCTTGTGTAAAGCTTCATGTTGCCTTGTGCTATTTCTGCCCTTCCACAACATCAAAAGGTAAGGTTTGTATGCAGGCTAAAAATACAGCGGGGATATACCTAAAATTTCAGAGTGGAAGTTTAATATGTGGAATTAATTCTGAAAGTAATACTTTCAGTCACAGAATTATATGAACAGTCAGTTTTCTTGAGAGTATTGGAAGCATAGTAATTTTGGAAAAAAAACCTTCAGACAGAACTTTTCAATTTTTGCCTAAGATTATTGTGTGAAGATTGCAAAACACTTCCATCTCTTTAATAATTAAAATCTAACTAACTAAATAAATCTCCAGAAGGTCCACACGAGGCAATTAGTGCGCTGAGGTATTTTCTCCAAGGCAATGTTGTGATGATTTGCAGTACCAAACCATCACATCTGCATGTGGCAAATGAAGCAGACTCACATGTTTTATTATCATCAGTACAGCAGGAAATAAAAAACCAAGTTGCTCCCAAATATCTGGTAATTTTATGCCTTTTAAAAAAGGTAATGAGGAGTAACAGTGCAAAAAGGGAAAATAGTGATTATTTTGTTATTAATAAAACTCAGAAATTTTAAGAGGCTGAGAAATTATCCAGGTGGAATATAGGTTTTTTGCTGTTCAGAAACTGTCTACAAACTATATCTGGATTCTGCAAATGTATTTAGTAGATCATATAGGTGAACAATTTTCAATTTAAATTTGCAAACTGTTCAGTTTGACTATTTGCCCTCTGTGATATATGTGTGTTTGCATGGCTACATAGTCATTGCTGAACAGATTTGTTTAGAAAGTACAATGTAGAATAGTAAACATTTGTGCTACTGCATTGAAAAACTTGATTATGTGCAGGCATTTTGGAGAGAATAGATATTTTTCAAGCATTCACAAGAATCACAAAGCAATTCATTGGAATGCTTATGAACTTCAAAATAGGGGTATGTGAACAGAAAAGAGCATAAGAGTGCTTCAGAATTCAAAGAAGCATTCTTAAACATCACTTGGCTGTGCCAGCCTTAGGCCAAGTGTCACTGCTGTCATTCTGCTTACTTTTTAATATTCTGGTGATACATGCACTGAATATTTGGGAAGACAAAGTTTTCCAAGTTTCTGTGTTTGTTAAAATATTTATGTTGTCTACAGGTTGCAATCTCAGGCACTTTTAGGAACTACAGGCAACTGGGAAAGAGAATGAAGGCATTAGAAATGACTGCCAGTCTTCATAGACAAAACGTTTTAAAAATCTGTTTCTTAATGTGCTTAGCTTCACGAAAGCTATCTTGAAACTGTTAGATTGGATGAATGATCCTGGAGGCAGGGAGAATCTGAATGAATTGCTACCTATTGACTATTGAGGGACTCTGGAAGAAGGCTGGAGATGATTATATACTGATATGTTTTCTTGGGATTTCCCAAGTTGCACCTGACTATGGTGGGGAGACCATATATATATATAGATTTTCTATTCTGGTCTCTGGTCATACTGGGTAGTTTGGACTGTGAATGTCATACTTGGAGCATGGTGAGTTTTTTGAGTAATAACATACAAGCTGACTCATCACTAATCCCACAGTTCTTTGGCCACAAAAGAAATAGTGGAATTGGGAAGGAGTATCCCATGATTGAGAGCAGTTCGGTACTAGAACAAAGTACCCAGAGAAGGCTGTGATATCTCTACCTCTGGAGATTTTCAAAACTCTCTGAATGAGGCCCAACCTGTGAATCTGGTCATACTCTGAGGAGAAGGTTGGACCATAATCTCAACTATCTGAATCTTTCTATGACATAAGATTGATGTCTGTTATTTATTTGGGCCTCACGACAGAACTTCAAAGAGCTGGGAACTGTTCACAGTGTCTATTCAGCTTCATTTATTCTCTCATGGACTCTATCTTCATGTTCAGGTTGGAAAAGACCTTAAAGATCATCAACTCCAACTGCAAAATCAAGTCCAATCGCCATTGGTTGGAAAATCATGTTTAAAAGGCATAGTAACTGAAACTTTATGATGCATTTCTTTTCTAGAGAAACTTTACTTTGTGTTATCTGTCTTGTCTAAAAACACTTCTAGCATGTTTTTAAACATAAATATTAGGCTAAGAAAAGAATTGTTGTATTATTAGGTATAATAGCATGAAATGGAGAGAAAAGTGTAGGACAGATAACAGGGAAGCCTTTCAGTTGCAAGACTTCACAGGATAGAGCAGAATTAAAACTAGTCTCAGCAATGTCTCAAGACTAGCACTATATAGAAATATTTGAGATCTCTAGTCTGAATGTTACTGATCCCTTGTAAATCCATTTAGAGAGGACAGAGCACATGTCAATCTCTAATCTTTTTACATTCCAAAGATTTCTGCACCAACACATCAAAATTACTTTATAAACAATAATTCATTTTGCAAGTTGTGGTGGTTAACCTTGTCTGGCTGCGTGGTACGCACCACATCACTCTCTCACTCTCCCTCCTCAGTAAAGCAGGGTGAGAAAATAAGATAAAAAAGCTCATGGGTTGAGCTGAGGACAGGAAGATTGCTCACCAATTACCATTAGTGGCAAAACAGACTTGACTTGGGGAAGATAGATTTAATTTATTGCCAATGAAAAATAGAGTAGGATAGCAGGAAGAAAACACACCATAAGAACCTAGAAACACAACTGTCCACTGCCCCTCCCAGCTCTTTCTTCTCAGGCTAACTGTAAGTCCTGATATCTTGACTCTTCTACCTCCTCCTCACCCTGAGCAATGCAGAGGGGATAGGAATGGGGGCAGAGGCTGGTTCAGAACATTTCATCGCCTTCCCCCTCACACTATTCCCCTGCTCCAGCACAGGTTCCCTCCCACAGGATGCCATCATTCCTGCACTGATCCCACTTGGGCTTCCCACTGGCTGCACCTCTCCAATCACTGCTCCAACACAGCTCTGTACCACAGGGCCCACCCTTCAGGCACTGCTCCCCATGCCTCCCCACAGGCAGTAGCTTCCCCAGCCATCCTGTCCTACTGCTGGCCGCTCTCCATGGGCTGCAGTTGTGGCCCAGGGTGCTCCTGCAGGGCTTCTCCAGGTGTGCATCCTTCACGCTTCATCTACTGCTGCACTGTGGGCTCCTCCATAGCTGCATGGGGAGATCTGCTCAATGCAGTGTACAAGGACTGCAGGGAGGACAGCTTGCTCCTCCATGGGCCTCTCCTGGGCTGCAGGGGCTGCAGGGAGCTGCTGCTCCATACCTGGAACACCTCCTGCCCTCTTCCTGCACTAGCCTTAATGTCTGCAGGACTGATTCTCTCACAGTATTCTCATTTGTCTCGCTCCCTGTTCTTTAACATTTTTAAAGTATACTATTGGGGAAGATGCCATCAGTGATGCTGAGGGGTTCAGCAGTGTTGTACTGGTTCTGTCAGGCAGGGGGGCAGTAGGCCCCTAGGCCTCCCCCCCCCCACCTCCAGCCCCACAAAATGGGAAGGGAAAGAGAAAAGGGACAGGGAGATGGGAGCTGGGCTCAAGGAAGGAAAAAAAATAAACAGTGGCAACGATGTATGGAGGAAAACTTATTTTACTAACTATGACACCAAAATGCAAGATAACACAATATAATACAATCTAATTGAGATTAATGAATCAAATAAAATAGGAGAGTTCTTGAGACCGAGTCAAATCTGAAAAGCTTGGAATGGCTGGAAAGCACCCTTCAGCACCTACTGGCAGTAAGAGAAGCCATCCCATGACTTTTGTGATGTATAGGGATAGGTACCTGGAATTGGAACATTAACACTTTAACTCCCAGTGCACTACATGATGTTATGATGTGGAATACCAAAAACCAAAAAAAAAACCCACAAAACCAGGACATAGTGTATGTTTCTTTATAAAATAGCCAAATGAGTAAAAAAACCTTCATTTGGGTTGGGCTCCAAGGGTTACATTGAAGCTGAAGCATGCTTAGCATATTTAAAATATTTGGTTAGATACGCTCTCACGTAAGTAAAAAATATTACTAGGAAGAAAGTCCAAGTGGGTTATCTAAATAACAATGGGACAGCAGTAATTGTATCAGAGAAAGAATATAGCCTGGTGGGCTTTGATTTGCTTCAGCTGCTTTAAAAATGAAGCTACAAGTGAAAAGATCTCGAGTAACCTCTAATCACATGGGGCAGTGCAGTCACCTGACCAGAAGGACTACTGATCCAGGGGGTACTCATTTGGGTAATGGCTTTTTATAACAGCCCAAATAACACGTTTGCTTGGCTTTATAAATTCTCTGCGTTGATTGGTCAGGTGTCACTGGGTCCTTATTAAGACTGGAAGGGTAATATTTGGAGATCTAGTTAGGGACAGCCCCTGAAGACATAATGTTACCTTGTATGGCCTTTACTATAGAGAATAAATTAAATGAGAGTTAGTAATATTTTTTGATTCAACTTTGAACAATTTTATCAACTATTTTGGTGAATAGCTTGGGAAAATGAGAAACTTTGTTTTGGAAAATATGCAACATTGTTCCTGACCATGAAAATAATTTAATAAATCCTTAACCTGCACATCTATGCACTTGTATAGATCAGGAAGTATTTAAAGTGAGGAGGGGCTGCATTGAGAGGATGGCCATAAATTGTATAGCGAGAGGAGCTGACAGCTGCTGAGGACTGAGTTTGAGCTTTTGCAGGAACAACTCTGTGATCTATGAGAGAGAGTCACTCTGTCTGACAGTTTCTCCATACTTCTGCCAAGTAAGCTGATGAAATTTTCAAGAGGTTACCAGTCATGTGTGATGCATAGTTTACAGATATTTGTATTACTGAATCAGATCTGAGAACAAAGTGAAAGATAGCTGGTGAAGTCAGTGAAGTGACAAATGATGAAAGTTATAAAGGACTTTGCATTATGAAGCAATCTCAGTGAAAAATGGTGTAGGAAATATAGGTTCCATGCATGCTGATGTATCAAGCTACCCACATCAGCCTCTCATTCAAATCATGAAACTACTTACAACAATACTTTTTCTTTGATGAAGATAATGTTATGTGTATGAGGCAAAATTTCATTTCTGTACTATCTGGAATATTTTATGGTTAGTTTTTTGTTATATGTCATGATATGTGGAAAAATATTTAAGCCCAATGGGGTATCACTATGTTAATACAGAACCTCATGAAAAAGCAGTTGTAGCAGGAGGCAAGAAGGACTATTTATATTGTCTCACTCATTGAACTGCCAGACCAGCAATGGTATCAGACCTACTAGCAACTGTGTGAAACAACTCATGCAGTCTTTGTTTTGAAGAGGGAAGAGCTTTCATTTTCCTTGTAGAGGTTAGTGAGTCCTGAAAGGTCTAGCAGAACTGGAAATATTACTGCTATCAGATCAGTGGAAGACCTGATGTGGTCTGCTGTTGGCAATTCATTCAATGAGGTGTGATGAGGTGTCCATGACACTGAAAGTGAATATCCTACTGTCAAATCCTTAAATACATGAACTTTCAAAACAGAATTGTTACTGTTAAGTTGTAGACTGAGAAGATCGCATCTCTGGTCTTGGCTTGTTCTTGGGCAAGAGTAAATCTTAAGAGTTCTCCCTGTGAATGTTGACTTCTTTAAGTTCTGATTATCCTGATCACTAATTATTTCCCCGAGACAGGCCACTGAGATAACCAGTGCAGCTGATAAAGAGCTCAGACACTCACTGTATAATCTTGCCCATGTGACTTCAATGCCTTCTCTTTCAGAAAAGAACTCTTCAAAGTACTGGGAATTTTTGTGGTATTTTGGGATATTATGTGAAGGAATAACACTGTTTGTGTGTTATGCAGATAATTGTCTTTATGCATGTGAACAAATCAACAAGGCAGGAGTGTCTTCTGTTATGCTTATTTCCATTTATAGATTGTGAAAAGATGAGACCATCAATCTCTGTGTGGAAAAATGTTTGTGTTGTGGCATTGATTCCTTATAGAAAGAAGTAGTAAATATAATGAAAATTTATACTTAATAACCACTTATCCTGAGTCATTTAAGCAATTCAATTTTTAACTATGCCTCTTTTATCACAAAAAATTCACAACTAGAAGATTGATAAAGCAAGTTGAATGGATTTCTCTAAAAATCTACATACAGTCTGCTAGCTTCTAAAGAGGCATTTAATAGAATAATTTTCACTTTCTGCTTGTGTAACTTGGTTGCATTTCAGGATGCATTCTTGTCTTCCATTAGATTATAGAGTGGAGTCCAAGCTGTCTAATGCAGGTCAATTCTTGCCCATTCCCACCAGATGTCAGTATGATATAGAGAAAAACAGGCACCAGCGCAGGAACAAACAGCTCAGCTCTGCAGAGCTTTTCTGCCAGCATTTATTAGTCATGACAGTCATGTAAGGCACATTCATCTCTTCAGGCTCAGGATAACAGTGTCTGTAAGGAACAGCCCTTACTCTGATGGTGCTGGCACGACTCCAGGATGCCAGAATATCAAAGTGAAGTCCTTAATTTTGAGTTCAGGGCAGAGTCTGAAGTTTGGGGTGTTTGGTACTCAGGGCAGCTGACGGGGAGGATGTTGTATTTGCTTATGAGTATCTTGAGGTTTTTTTTGGTCTTGCTATTTTCCATGATATACCTCTGTGGCCAGAATCTGAGGGAAATAACCCTTCTGCTATTCTTCTCACCAGCACCCTCTTGAAGTTTGTAATTCTATATGAGTAATGACAGTTTTAGGAATATTTTGTCCTTACAATGCTTAAATTTTCCAGTTTTTCCTATGGTATTACAACAGCTATCTTCCCTGTCTCCCCTCTGAAATTAGCCTTAAAATAATCTGAAAATAAAGCTATAGCTATGTGAAAGCCATCTATTCTGTTTGGAAACTGTGCTGCTTTGAATACTGGGAGAAAGAAATAAGAAATCTTCTTGTGGAACCGTTCGCTTGTTTTTCATTCACCTTTTCTCCTTTATGGCAAATTGGGTCACTGAAAGCTCCTCAATCCTGCCTGTATGGGTGACAGCAATGCAACAAAAGGAAGATGCTAATAAAAAATAACAGGCCATTTTTTCTGACATGAGAGAGGATTCCTGTCCACAGTTGGCTGTGCCTGGGATCAGTAGGTGGCTGTTTACTGTGAGAGATAAAAAGATTTTACTGTTTCCCTTCCAATTTTTATTTATTCATTTTTCCCTTCATGCTATGCAGAAATATGTCTGCTGTTCCTCAGGCTATTTTATTTTATCCATGTCTTCATGCCTTGGACTCCCCCTTGTCCTGTGGAAGAGAAATCATGGATGTAGGTGGAGATTAGTCACTGCATTCACATCAAGCTCCATTTGTCACTGTTTTAGTAAGGCAGTGTTGGAAAGGACCAGGCAAAATCTCAAAGCCCTGCTACCTCAGACAATTGTCTTATAGGTGTTGAATCAAGGAAAGTCCAGGGAATATTCACTCCATGCATTACAGACTCACATATTCCCCAGCAACCTGCAGCAATTGGGGAACTTTCCTGCAAAAGAAGCAAAACCAGAGGTGGGAATTGACTCCCTTCAGATCTGTCTTGTTAATACAGAGTCTGTTTCTTCTATAGTCCTAACTGAAGCTTGGTCCAGCTCCCATAGATAGAGTGGGTAAGGCAAGAACAGCATGGCACTGTTTGTATTGTGCAAACTCTGACATTCATTTTTCAAAATTACCGAGGAGTGTTGTATAGCAGACTTTTTTTGTATGCTTCATTATACTTTTTTTTTGGCTAGTGTATTGCAGGCTGCCATATGGCTCAATATAAAAATCTCTATGGGTATCTGCTGTCTCTCATAATATATAAAGATATGTTAATTAACACTAATTAAATCCATCTAAAACATATATGAAACATAGCCTTACAAATTAGATAATTGAAGTATGTTGGCCAAGTCCTTACCTTTTGGCTGAATGCTAACTGTTCAAAGTTGATGCCTCATGAAAGCACCAATAATGCTTTTCTATTCTGCACATGCTTATGCTATATGTATGAAAGCACAGAACGGGAATGTAAGGACGTTGTTTTGAGCACTGCTGGAAAAGCTAGTTGCAACACAATAGCATTTCCTGATGATGTTCTAAATGGGTGAATATTTTTCCTCAAGTGTTCTTCTGTGGCCAGTTTGGATTCAGAGTCTAAATCTGACCTATAATATAGTGAGGGTGAGTTTAAAACCTGAGTTAAGAAGTAGGAAACAGAAGGTGAATGTGCTTACATGACAGTGTTTGGAAAGTTGTTCAGAATACGGTAAAGGCACAAAGTATTGTCACAGGCAAAACATCTCAAGGAATTTCGCTTGTCACTATTTGACATGAATCAGGCATTGAGAATAGACAGGAAGACACTAAAACATATGCTAGAGAAACAGCTTTCCTCCTCAGGATCAGCTTCAGATCAGCACCTCTCCTCCTCTCTTCCCTGTCTCCACTTTCCGCTTTCCTTGTGCCTTCCTGTTACAATAAGTCTCTTCAAAAAACACCTGCGCAGAGGCAACGGGCAGCACCGGAGTATAGATCACCATGCAGTTTTTTGGTTTTTTTGTTTTGTTTTGTTTTGTTTTCCTGCTAACTCTCATTTCTTGCTTTTTTTTCTCTCTCCAGCTCTTTGCTTCTCACTGCTTTGGTGAGGGATCCTCTATGAGCTGCGGTCCTTTCAGGGATACTCTAGAATGGCATATGCCTCAGGGAGGTCCCTGCCCTGTAGTGGGTCATTCACAGCCATGTCCCTTTGGGGTATCGCTGTTCCAGTATGGCTCACCCATAGTCACAGTCTCTCTAGGATGTGCCTGCTCCACTTATGATGGGCTGGCATCACTCAGAGGGAAATTTCCTCTGGTAAGCAGTGCCTACTTCTAGCAGGGCATCTCCAGCTGTGTCCCCAGTAGCATCTTCCATGTGAGCTTTCTCTTCTATTTCTTCAAATCTGCCTTTCTACATTTCTATACACAGGGCTCCTTTGATGTGTCCTTGTGTCTCCTGCCACCAGCACCTGCCACCATTTCTTCAACATGTCTGAGCAGAGGTGCCGCGTGCTCCCCTGGCTGGTTAAAATTTTGGGATTTAGGTTGTTTTCATTTGTTTCAGAGCTGTCTCAACCTGGCTGTGATCAGCCAAAGGCAGTTCATGGCCTTCTGCCACACAGGTCATCCCTGCAGTACCCTCTGCCATGCCAGTTATGCCCAGTACAAGCATTCCAGTGGGGCATGAAGAACGTCCTATTTAATCCTCCAGGTCCCTGTAAAATATAGAAAGCTTTGTATACTCCTATCCAGAAAGAAATATTCAGCACAACACTATTCTGTTTTTTTTTTTTTTTTTTCTATAAGATTTCTCCAGCATGTGTATTTTCTTTCAGATTACTTATTTATTTTAAGGAACAAAAGTGTTTGCTGACAGAGGCATAAGACCTTTTATGGGCTAAAATAACAGCAATCTATCTCCTGCTGCAGCTCTCTGGCAGCTACTAAATCAATGACAATAAAACATCAATGGTTAACACTGTACAGTATTTTCTGAAAACAAACAAACAAACATAAAAGTGCTCCTTGTGCTTCTATAATTTAGTACAGAAGGGAACTCAGCCTATAACTGGGCATTTAGCATCACATTATATGGCAAAACATGGCATATTCTTCTCAGAGTTGGATTCATAAAGAAATGCAGGGAATGAATAGAAAAATTCTCAATTTTGGTGAGTGATTTCCTGTTTGACCTTGAGAGATCATATTCAGCCTTTGGTGAAGCATGGCTGCTGCTATTTTTTGTTTGCTAAAATGAGAATTGCAACAGTTTTTGATCACTTATTCGAGTGTTCCTGATGGAAGGCACTAAGAAAGTATCGATTCAAGCAGTTGTATTATAAATGTTGGCTGGAGCAGAATTCAGTTTGTAGCTTTCCCACAGGAACAAGAGAGTCAGCATTGTGAGGGAACTTGCACAGGATGTAAAGTACCGTAGTTTTCTAGTTCAGTTGCTTACAGATAAAACCTTGTTTGGAACGAAATGATACAGCCAAACAAGTGCTGTATGTTTTTCCTTGTAAAATTACTCAGTAATACATTTTGATGTGTGATAAATTTTTATGGTGTTCCTTAAGCTAGTAAAACATTACATTAGTTTGGAATGCATTTTTAACAGAAAGAGAATTTATGCTTTAAAAGAAAAGTACGTGCATATTTTCTGAAATAACTCCTTAAGCACAAAATGTAACTGCCAACAATGGAAGACGTGGTTAGGTAAAGGCTCAGAATTAAAAATAACAATGTTGTTTACCTAGAAGAGAGAGCTGTAACACGTGCTACAGAATTTGTTTATATTCAGAATATGCATTGATGGGGAGGTGGGGGGTGAGGCACACTAGCCATTGTGACTGCAGGAGCAAGAACACTCGTTAAAATTAGCTTTCATTTATTGTGGTCACCTTACACAAAGCAAATGACAGAGATGTCAGTCAGCAGAAGGGTAGTTAGAGAGGTGGAAGGAATTTCTTGAGTCCACTCCTGTGAAGAGGCTTGAGTAGACCTATGCATTTTCAAGACAGATAGTTTTCTAACATGTTACTATATACCTCTAGTGATAGAGGAGAAACAACCAGGGAATATACTCTGTTTAGCTAGGCTTTTCAGTTAAATATTTTTCCTACTGTTTAATCCAACTTTTTCTTACTGCAAATGCTCTAGAATGCTCCAAAACTACTATTTTCCATGGAGAAGAGGTAACCCCCTCCTCTCTGTGACAGCCTTCTATTTATTTGAAGATGAGTATGTCTTTTCTCTTCAACCTGAGTATTCCAGTTCTTTGAATATTTCTTCCCCTCTGGACTCTTTTGCAGTCCATACTTCCTTTGAGCTCAGTGCCCCAGCCTAGAACCAGCATGCCAGATGTGTTCTTGTCAGTGCTGAGTAGAACAGGAGGATCGATTCATGTCTCAAAACCTTTATTACCGTTTCAGTATCTCAGTATGACATTTGCCATTTTCACAACAGTGTGACGCTGCTGACTCATGCTCAGTTTGTTATTGACTGTAACACCTACATCCTTCTTTGCAGAGCTGTTACCTAACCTGTTTCTTCCCATCCTGTGTTTGTTCAGTCTATTGAGTATAGAATATTGCAGTTGTACCTGTTGAACTTTATTCTTTTCTTCCATTTTCCTAGTGTGTAAATATAATTTCGCATTCTATTCCCATGTGCATTTTCTAGCCTTATTCTATAGTTGCAGTTATTAATGAAAATACAGAGCAAGAATGAATCTAGGGTATGCATATGTAGATAGACAGTTCTTTCATGACAAGGCTTTACAACTCGGTTATGTAAACAGTATGTCAGACTATATAAAAAATCTTATTAAAGTTACAGCAGAGGACATTGTCTGCCTATCCTATATTCACAAATCACCTCATTCTTTTATAGATAGAAACTAAATCGGTTTGAAATTAGAACCTTTTAGAAGGTTGCAAATATATTCATTTATTCCAGAATATTTATAGGGGTTGTATTTACAATGACCAGTCTGCAGTTCCCTGTTTTCTCTCTTTTTCCTTTTTTCATGATGTACACTGATTTGCCCCATTGAAGTTTGCCATCTCACCTGTCCTCCTCCTGTCCTCAAAGATGACTGTTAAGGTTCATGACAATTCTATAGACATCCTAGGATAAAGTCCATCAGGCCAAGGCAATTGTTGTCTTTTTATCATAAGGAAAGATCCTCTGTTCTCTCTTGTTACAGATGGAAAGAAGGTAGCTACAGGGTACATGTTTGAGGTGAAGACTCAATGCAGAACGGATACTAACCATAATGGCCTTCCCAGCATCACCTGTCAGTCACTTTACCTTCCTGTTAAACAGCAGAGTAACACTTTCCTTGTTTACTATTGTGAGCAAAGCTTTTTTCAGTCTCTTACTATAAACATATTTTTTTGAATGATTCTTGTCTCCCTCTGCATTTCCTGCTCATTGCTTTCTCTTTTCTCTTTATGTACTAATGTTGATCTTTTGTACTTGTTCTCAGTGGTCTGACTTAGTTTCCATCGATTGTGTTCCTCTGCTTTACATCTGACATCAGTAAGCAGCTCATGATATATCTGAATTGGTCTATTATGCATGGCAGAAAAATGAGGCATAAACAGTTTCAGCTTTTGATAATTTTGCCCAAATTATTGCCATGCAATCTGTGTCAGTTTAAGAGAACTTTTGGTATTTATTATTTTGGGAAATTTGACAAGGTGAATGCTCAAGACACACTTTTCTCACCTTACATTTTCTCTCACTGAAGAACAATAACAGATGCCTGTGGAAAAGTTCCTTGGCATGTTTAGAAGTAGGTTGACCTATAGTTTGATCTTCTGCAGAGACAGACTCCTACTAGTGCTGTGTCTAAAGAGTAACCAAATGTGCCATACACCATGTATTGTACTGTCCAGTCATTCCTAATTAAGACAACACAAATGAGTAACAATAACAGTAATACAATCCAAGAGCTGACTCAGTTTGTAGTTCAGCTTTAGGTTCATATTTGAACTGCCAAGGTTCAATACAGTAAAATAATCTTCAATAATTTTACAGTAATTACAATCATCTGCATCGCCCACCGAGATGAGTATAGAGGCTTATTTAGCATCTCCTTGTACATGAAAATGAAAGACAGAGATTAATGCACTTGTACTGAACATATTTGAGCATCAGTAAGTGGAAGTACATTGACACGACAACTCTCTAAACGCAGTTAACCAGAGTAGGTCCCAAAGATGCAGTCTTATCTTGTTCAAGAAATGTCATCTAGCATTATAACATGTGTTACCTGGAAACATAGTTTTTTATTATGTCAAGAGCCTTCAAGGGCCTAACAGATAACCTAGAGATGGTTTGCTAGAAGAGATTTTGAGGGAAATCTAACGTAGGTTAAGAGAACTCATTTGTACAGTTTAAAATTAATGCAACTCATCAAAGTCATCTAAGAAAAATTCCTTTAAAATGAAAATAAAAATATGACCTCAGATGACTAATTTCATTAGTTTGACTAATGTTAGTTGAGGATTTTGAAGATTTAAAGCACCATATGAGGCTAAGTATTCTTTTAGACTGCTGCAGGGCTGGATAAATGATCTCACATTTCTCACTTGCCTACACTTCATGTTCCCACCCCCTCTGCTCACAATCTGGGTTTTGCTGCTCTCTCTGGCCTAATGTCTCACTATGTTCTGACTCCTCCTTCATAGTGCGAAGATGTACTGAGGATCTGCCTTGAAATACAGGCAGAGACAGTTTCATGTTTACTTTGTACACGTTCTCAGACATTATGTAATTTCTACAGATTCTTACGTATATGAAAAGACACTTTTGTGGGGAAATGGAAATATGTATTAATTTTTAAGTTCATAGTATGTGCTATTGAACTGGGACCTGTGCTTGGAAGGTGCTTAAGAAAAGACAGAGACAGTGCTTTGTGCACAATAGGAGGTTTGTAGCAGGGGTTTTCCAGTCTTCCTGTGAGTTGTTGCTAAATAAACAGGAGTGTGCTGCTTCATACCTCTTAGTAAGTTCTCATTCTAACAGAAAAAAAAACCCTGCAAGGCCCCATAATTTGGCTAACTACTCAGGCCTAACAGTGAATCCTTGGAGACATTGTGAAGAGGCCTTCATTCTGCTGCAAACAGATTGGCACTGCAGTGATGATAATTGTAATTATCATGAGCATAATAAATAAATGGCAATGTATTTTGCTAGCTTTAGGAGCTTGAGTAATCTGGGAAACAGCTTGTGCACTCAATCACACAATAATGATATTCGCTGCCAGCCCAGGAAGTTTACCTAGGGGCTGTGACTCATGTTTGTTTTGAAAGGCATGGCATTAAAGGCCTGTGAATTATGTTGGTTGAGAAGAGCACTGATTTAAGTAATTACAAATGCAAAAGTAAAACAAATCCACAAGGCGAAAAAATGCTAATTGATCACACTGTTCCATGCAATTTAAGTCTTCATTCGTCTTTATAAAAGTTTTTGCCACTGGGGTATTTTTCTTGGGATGAATTAATTTCTGGTGTATTGATACCGTATGTCTGTCTGCACACTCATGTGACTTCCTGCCCTTGCCAGAGCAGGACATGTTCCCCTATCGCTTCCCTCCCTGCCAGAATGTGCTGGGGTAAGAAAGTACTTGGTGGGCCCTGGGAAAATGAGACATTGAGTGAAAAAGTTCTGGTCAGCACCAGGAACCACTCATAAAAAAATAAAATAAAAAAATTAATAATCCTCAGGGCTCATATTGACTCACGAAAGAGCCCTGGGGCTGGAGCACCAGGGGCTTTGCGAATGTTGCTCCACTTGCAGAACTTTGCTGAAGCCTCCCTCAGTGCACAACTGAGTGCTGGCTCACAGACCAGGCCAGCCACCAGGCCTGGAAACAGGAAAGAAAATTCATTTTTGCTTAGGAAATGTGTGAAGCGCCAGAGGAGCTGCACTGGAGTAGATAGGAAGATCCAGTATTGCATATTGCTATTTAATGCATAACATTCGAAATATGCTTCAAAGCACTTCTGTGGAGCCATTTTCTACGATGTTCTTCTGTTACAGTGGCAGATTTTGTCATCAGAACCATACATTGCTTCCTACAGTCTACCTTTACTCCCACCTTTGCTTCCATACAGAAGCCTTTATTTCCAACAAAACCCACAGCCATGCCAGTTTAATTGTGACAAACTTGGTGGCTCTGGTCACAGTCACAAGGCAATTTTCCATGCCTCATCACCAAAGTAATTACAGCAACTGCAGTCTTACAGCCTGATGTGAGAGATTTTCTCCAAAATCACAGAAGTCTGTGGTATAAAAGGGGTTCCATTTGTGGTCTGATCATGTCTCATCAGACATAATGGATGGAGCAGGTGTTTGAGGCTCAGGCCTCTCACTACTGCAGATCTTTCAGACATGTAAATCTTCCAGGCTTACCTGCTCAGCATAAAGAATCTTCTGTACTGAACTCTGTAATTCATAAAACATACAGCCTCTTATCTGTGAAGTTTTAATGCTTTCTGTTGAACAGGAGGAGGAAAATAATCAAGGGGCTGGAGCAGCCCTCCAGTAAGGAGAGGCTGATAGAGCTGGGGCTGCTCAGCCTGGAAATGAGGAGGCTCCAGGGGGATCATATCAGTGTATGCCAGAAGAGTGGGTGTAAAGAAGACAGAGCTATGCTATTTTTGGTGGCGCTGAGTGTCATGGCAAGAAACAATGGATGCAAACTGGAATACAAGAGGCCCTGACCATCAGGAAGTACTTCTGTGCTGTACAAGTGACAGAGCACTGGAACAGGTTGCCCACATTCTGTAGAGTCTCCTCCTTGAAGGTCTCTGCTATTGGTGCTGTCTCTATCCTTGTCAGTCATTGTGTATATGTTTCCAGTCACCTTTAAAGGCCGTGAGAATTGCCATTAATTCCAGTGTTCTTCATCCTTTTGGGGCTACTGCCTACTGGCTTACTTCCACTGTGGCATCATAGTGGCTCTGAGGGAGTCACTGTGTAAGCCTGGATTTGAGGACTGCTGAGGCTTGCACTGACCTGCTGCTTGGGCAGACAAAATGTCATGGCAGATAAGCCGATTTCTGGGAGTGTAGAGGTGAGATATTAAGCAGACATTAAACATACATGTATTCTTGTTTAAGAAATTACCAAAGTATGTGTTTTTCTTCGAAGAGGTAAGCTAATATAGCAGTGTTTTCTCAAGTTGTTTATATCACCTTAGGCAACTTCATCAGCTCCTAGCAAACAAAATGTCTCCTCTGTGCTCGGAGGACTCTCAGGGTCGATGTTCTGCCATTTTCATGCTGTAACAGATACATGAGCTGCACTAAAATAAGGTGCACAACCTGAAAACACATTCGTATCACAGATGCCAGTTAGTCAAATACTATGAACTGTACCTTAAGAGGAATGCTTTAAAAAGGCTCTGATAACCAAAAGATAAAATATAATTCTGAGTCTTTTTTTTTTTTTTCCTTTTGCTCCCTGTAATATAGTTATAGGCCACTGAAAAATTTAATTTCACTTTTGCTTCTGATCCTGCAAACAATTGGGTAAGCGTTTAGCAGCTTTTCTAAATGGGCCAGAGCAAAGAATAAATTATAGCTTCAATCATTGCTTGTGTGCTGAACTGCAGGTTTCAGCAGCATGCTCCCTGGGACTGCAGCAAGCGAGTTGTCATGGCAGCGTGATGCTCTGTGCATGGGCTCTCTGCAGCAGGTTCCCCTCCTTGCTCTGTACACCTTCACTTTATGCCACGCCATCCAGCATGCCTGGGGTTCAAGTGGTAAGGCTGCTTAGATGCATATCTTTGCTGGGAGATTTATTTTTTATCCTCAAACCTCATTACCTCTGCCAGCCTTCCAGTTTCTCACTTGAATGTTGTTTAGAGTCATTGGCAACCCTTGCTATTGCCAAGCTTTTAGTCAAGATGAGTCAGGCTGAAACAGGCATGGAAGAATAATGCGTAAGACTTCAAAAAATAAGTTAAAATTTTTTTGCAATTGCCTTCTGTCTTCTGAGTTATTAACAGCATATTTGTTAAACATTTCTCTGCAAACTTGGAGGCAAGAAATCATTTTAAAAAAACAAGTAAGTTGAGGTAGTGATATGGTTGCTTGCCTCCAGGACTTGAGACATGAAGGAAAATACCACAGCTAACCTGATAAAGCTAAAAACTACTGCTGCTGCTGCTGGGTGCCCTGTATGTCCCTATATGTCATTTGCTGCTCTACATAGCAGCAACTGTTGACAATGGCATTGTCAACAGCCTTCTAGCAAAGAGGGCACCCTCTGCCAGGGGCATGGTGGCATTGTTTCAGCTGTGTGACCTCTTCTTCTGAATCTGTCCCATCATTTCTTGAGGTCTGTTTCTCATAAATTTGCTTCCATTTTTTGGTTGTTCTCACAATATAGTATAATTATTTTTCTACCGTGTATAGAACAAACAAATAAACTGGTATAACATCTCCTGATAGCACTAAATAGAAAATTTTCAGTATTTATTATGCATGGCCCTTCCATTTACAGATCTGTTAGGTAGGCTGATGTGAAAATATAGGGACATGTTGGGAGCATGATATGTTATAACTGTGTGTCATCCATGTCTAATCTTCGTTATGCATATTGTATTATTTATATAATACATCCTATTTGTGATGGCTGTAAACATTTAATAAAGCATACTTAGGATGTTTTAAGGTTGCATATGGTAACCGTTGCAGTAACAGTAACAACTGAAGTTTCACACAGCAGTAATAAATCATCTCTCTTAACCAAGGGATGCTACATGCTTCAGTATGGTGAATGTGAAGTAATATACGCTAAAAGCAGTAGTTCAAAAACACATTTCTAGTTTGTAGGATGGTAGTTCAATAATAATCCCTTCCACCATCAATGGGATATGTTTTGAGTCATGGTTCCATTATGGAAACTGCCTATTTCTCTGTCAAAGGCTTGACTCAAAAGATTCACTGTTGATCCCCATGAAAAACAGGTGATTGGATTTTACTCTCATTATCCTGCCTGTAGTTGTACTGAAGTGTGCTTTAAAAATATGATTCTGGGAAAGGAGAAGGGAGAGAGGATGAAGATTAAAATATGCCTTAAGCATCAGAAATCAGGAGACTCCTTGGGCAGGCAGCTCATCAGTATCTGCCTCTGGCACAGCTGATGCTAGCCAGTGTCAGAGCCACAGGGCCAAAACAGTGGGGCTTTGGAACTCATCAAATATGGCATTTCGTTTTTTCAAAAGGATTATCAGAGGCAGAAGGCAACCTGTGAAGGATTTGGGTAAATAAAACTTAGATGAGAAAGTGTGCAAATGGAACAAGTGGCCAGAGAAGCAAATAAATCCCTTCCCCGATTCAATATTTAAGGAAGATAACTTTTCACAACCTGCCTGTGTGAAGAAAAAGGCCTATGTTCATGAAAAAAGAAAGAGCTGGAGTCTGTTATGAATATGGGATGCAGATCCAAGCATTTGGATGTTTCATTCACTATGGTAAAATTGTTTTGGGAGTTTAAGGGCCTTTTTCTCCTTTTGGAAAAAATGTCATTCCTTTGTAAGAGATAAAGGACAATTGGTGTTTTTCAGTTTTTGAAAGAACTCTTGTAAGAGGGATTTTTTTCCCCTTATCCATTTCCTCACCCATGCAAGAATGACGGAGTTTTCATCCTAATTAGAATCATAGAATCATTAAAGCTGGAAAAGACCACTAAGATCATCTGGTTGAACCACCAGCCCATCCCCACCATGCCCAATAACCACGTCCCTCAGTGCTACATCTCCATGGTTCTTGAACACCTCCAGGGAAGGTGACTCCACCACAGGAAGGTGCAGAGCGATTCACCTACATTCTAACAGCTTGTTTTTTCCCCCCAGAAATTAAACATCAGCTACTAAGGAATAATGTTTTAAATTCTTCAGGACTGGATAACTTTCACCCAAATGTGTTACACAAAATGGGTGAGGCTTTGTTCTTGATTTTTAGCATTAAAGTTGCAAATTACTGGACAAAATCAATTTTTATAAATACTAGCTGGTATAATTCCTGAAACTTCAAGCAGGTTAATTTCACAATAAATCCAATAAAACTCCTCAAAAAACTTTTTTCCTCCCTAGGGTGGGGCAAAAATTAAGCTTGTGTTAAGGTTGCATGGTGATGTCAATTGACATTTCTCTCATTAAGCATTCAGTAAGGATTCTATGATTCTATTCTAACTTCACAGTTTTTAATAAAGCAAAGAGTAATTGTTGGTATGGTTTGCTCTGATTTCTCAGAGGTTTCTGAATGGCTCAGGCCTGCCCCTTTGATAAAAGAAAAATCAGGACAGAAAGGCAGCAAAAAGGTGGGTTAAAATCAGCCTTACTAATGGGCCATGAGAGAAATTACCTAATGAGGGTGTTAATGTAAGTTTTCTCCAAGAATCTGTTCTAGGTTTAGTGTTATTTAATATCTTCGAAGCTAATCACAGTAAACCCCGGGTGATAACACAGAAATAAATAAACAGGAAGGGGAATTGGTTAATGGTATAAGCTCACCTTGATCCCTTGATCTTTCGAGGAGGTGGGTTCATCTGAACAACATGCATTTTACTAATGTGACATGCCAGGGCATCCATCCAGGGACAATGAAATGAGGTCTCACTTATCAGACCGGGCAGCACGTTTCAGAGGCAGCAGATCCGTGCGGGAGGTGGAGGCAATAACAGGTAATCAATCAAGCATGAGCATCAGTGCAGCAGTATAGCTAAAGAGCAATGAAAAAGGAGGCAGGGAGCAGTACTCCTGATTATTAGCGAGATCGCTCTGGGAATACCATCTGTTCGGGTGTCAACACTCTAACAAAAGGATGGTGACAAGTGAGAGCCAATGAACCACGTGAGGTCTGCAGAATTTGCCTTAGCAGAGAGAAAGTTGCAGCTCTCGAATATTACTCAAGATAATAAAAATTGCATTAAAATATTAGGTGGTTTAATCTGTCAAAAGACAGCTATGTAAAATGAAGTTTCAAAGATACTGAATACTTGCGGCTGCTGTTGGCACAAATAAGATCTGTGGGTGCTTAGGATCTCTCAGACCATATTTGCTTAGGAGGTGGTCATGAAATCAGGAACATGAATTTTAGTGAATGGTTGTGAAATTCTCATTTGGAATCAAGAAAGCTGTTCTCATCTCATACCTTGAAGCCACATCTCCTTCCCAACCCAGAATCTGCCTCCCTCTGTGACTCAGCTGAAAGAAGGGCATATCGCTATGTACGCGGCCTCCTGAAAGCCTTAGCCATGTGTGCCTCTAGCTCTATTAGACAGGACTTAAGTTTTCTCAAAAAGCCAAGCCTCGTTTCCAGCTGAGCAATCTGCTTTCATGTCAGTCTTCCAGATCTGACTGACGGTATTGCAGACTTTTCTCCCTACTCTTCCCAGGCCTGCAGTTTTAATCAGAATATTCCTTTTTTTTTGGAAAATGGTTATTTGGATAGGCATTACAAGATACCATCTCTGAGATAACCTTTGTCAGAGTATTAAGTTATTTAATGTCAGTATAACAAACATATATATTCCCTCTTCTCCTAACACTAAGCAAACCAGGCAAGTAAAGATATGTGTTTTTAGGTATATTTGACGTAGGAATTCAGTACTACTTTATGATCTTTCCTTCAGTTACATTTACCAACATCTATTCAGGGATCTGTATGGAAATACTCTGAGTATATTGGCATGTTATTTCAGGTGTTATGCTGCCCATGAGTCATGTAGAACGCTCCTGCTCCAGTAACATTTTCTTCTGAACAGTATCTTTCCTGCAATTTAGGACCCTGAGTGATTTTCAGAGTTCCTGGTAGCAGAGATTCTGCTCATACAGCACTGTGCCTGGCAGCAGAAGCGCACACTGAGCTCTCCCATGCCACTGACGTGTAGGTGAGCTGCTGCTTCTGCCTATGGCCTTGTGAAGCCTTCTGGGTTCAGAAGCAGGACAGTGATAGTGAAGGGCTGTGCCCTGCAGTAGAACATATTTTCCTGCTCTGTGCAGTAGGAAATACGAGAAAAGTGAGCACTAAAACTATCCTAGCTGCTTTTTCACGAGTAGAGTCACAGAATGGTTTGGGTTGGAAGGGTCCTCAAAGCCCATGCCACCCCAACCCCTGCCATGGGCAGGGCTGCCCCCCACCAGCTCAGCTGCCCAGGGCCCCATCCACCCTGGCCTTGAGCACCTCCAGGGATGGGGCACCACAGCTTCTCTGGGCAGCTATGCCAGCACCAATAGAGTCAGATCCAGCCATGCTGGGAGGAATTAAGCAACACAGTGGAGAAGCTGTGAGATATGCAACCCACTGGGGCCACTGTAACTGCAGTGTCATATCTGATGCATGATGGTCCCCTCAGTTTTTTCTCAGTTGAGACACACTGAGAAAAAAAACCAACAGAAATGAAGAAAGATTGCTAACAAGCTGCTTGAAGGCAAGGAAGGCAATTATAATGAAAGTGAATGAATACTTGGTGGCAGATCTGTAAAAGGGGAAAAGAAGTCTTAGCAGACCAAAAATAAGATGTGATCTCAGCTTAGATAGCGATCTTGGAAGGTTTTATTATTATCCTTCATAAACAAGTTTTGGGAGAAAACGGCTTATTTTCATGCAGATTTTTATTTCATTCAAGAAGTTGGAGGTTTCCCTAGAAATTCATGAGAAGGAAACGCCTGCTAAGATGAAGCACCGGCACAGCTGCCCAGAGAAGCTGTGGTGCTTCATCCTTGCGGGCACTCAAAGCCAGGTTGGACGGGGCCTTGGGCAGCCTGAGCTGGTGGGGGGCAGCCCTGCCTAGGGCAGGGGTTGGGGCAACGTGGGCACTGGGGAGGTAGGAATATTGCTGCAACACAGCAGGGGCTGTAACATGGTTGGAGTGGAGCTTAAATCCAAAGAAGTCAAGAGGAGGAAGGGTGAGGACTGGGGTTGTATCTGTGGGAGTAAATGCTTCAGTTTTAAGTTCTAGGATTTTGTTCATTCTCATAACTGAGGTAAAATACATAGGTGGTCTTTCTGGAGAGTCTGATGATTTTATGGGCATCGCTAGCTTTTCATGATAACAAACAAAGGCTTCAAACTGGTGGAGATTAAGCTTCAAATTGTGCCCTATCTTCATGGGGACTTGATGCAGGCACAGTGAATGGTGTACCTGCTTCTTCCTTTATCAGAACAGATGTGCATTGAGTTTGTGAATCACTTTCTCAGCTGCTTCAATACCTGATTTGTTCATTCATATGTTCCTCCCTTCCTTCACAGTACCGGGTAAAGGTATGCAGTTGAGGCAATCACCGTGAAGACTTGAGAAACTACTGATTCAGCACCGTAATGTTTAGGTAAATGCTACAACTCTTATTTAAAAGAGAAAAGCCAGACAGTTTCTGCTCTGTGACTCACTAATCACTGTCTGTGCTGTAGAGCCTGGAGTACAAATTCCTTTTGTCATGAAAATGCTTGCTCCTTTGATCCCCACAACATCATTAAACAGTTCTAAAGAGAAAGTAAATCTTTTGGCACGCTTTGCAAAATAAGCATTTCGGGATTCAGACACATGTGGGTGTGTTTGTGATGCTGAGGAGATTGATACCGATACAGTTCTTAGCAGTGGGTGCAGGCCGTGTGTTGCATTGCTGAAGGAAAGAGAGAGACATTTTCCACCTACATTTCCAAAGCAATTATGTAGAAAATTGAAATGCACCAGGTAACCATGCAGGGCTGTAACACAAAGTCTGCTGCTGCAAATCAAATGCTATTTTGTTTGTCTACATGGCAGCTATACATGTAAACCTGCTCCACCAGGGAGGTGGTGCAGTCCTCGTCCCTGGAGGTGTTTAAGAGCTGTGTGGATGTGGCACTGAGGGCCATGGGCAGTGGGTGTAATGGGAAGGGCTGATGGTTGGACTGGGGGATCTCAGTGGTCTTTTCCAGCATTAATGATTCTATGATTCTATTCAATGATTCTATAGTATGTACCCATCAGTATACTATGCAGAGCATTTTTGAAGAATTTCCTGTTTTTTACTCATAACTGAGGTAAAATACATAGGTGGTCTTTCTGGAGAGTCTGATGATTTTATGGGCATCACTAGCTTTTTATGATAACAAACAAAGGCTTCAAACTGGTGGAGATTAAGCTTCAAATTGTGCCCTATCTTCATGGGGACTTGATGCAGGCACAGTGAATGGTGTACCTGCTTCTTCCTTTATGAGAACAGATGTGCGTTGAGTTTGTGAATCACTTTCTCAGCTGCTTCAATACCTGGCAATGGTGGTCTCTTCTGCCCCTGTGGACATCTGCTGAGTGCCTGGGTCTTCTGCTTTGCAACTGGTAAAATAAAGGGAAGGGGAAGAATAGTTATCACTAAGAATTTCACCAAAGGTTCTGTAGTATTTATGTAGCAACTTCACAAGGCTTTAGCTAAAATGGGAAAAGCTTATGAGCTTACTGAAAGAATAATGTAAAGCTAAACCATTCAAAGAAGCACGACTGTTTAGAAGTGTAGGAACAGCATTTTCATGCCACATAGCTCTCTATGTGAAATAAGTTTATACCCTTCCAACATGCCATCTGGCAGCAAACACGAGATTGGATCCTGCTTGTGATCTTGCAAGAAAAATTAACTCATATATAAAAAAATGTACTTTTAAAATGCAACATTTTCAATAATGTTCAGTGGAACTAATGGGTTTAGAAGTCTTTCCAGTTATCTGTTGGAAAACGTCTGCATAAACAAGTATCTGCTCTCAACTGTGATGTGCATGTGAGTAGAGGGATTTATGTCATCCTCAGAAATGCTGTTGTTTGTGTGCATATGCACCCTCTGAATGTTGAGAACATCCAAATCTGTATTTGTGCCTGAGCCACTAAAGTGGGAGGAATCGGATTATGGGTTTTGAATTGGTATGGGCTACCCATGGTGTATGCAAATGGTTGTTTGTTTGGGAGAAAAATGGAGCAAGTCTGCTGTTTTGGGGAGTTAGAGAAGTCCATGAGTGGTTGCAGCGTGATACAATTAGTGGAAGCTCATGTGCCAAGGGCACCCCCGAATTGCCTTCCTTCTCTGATGTGAATTTTATATTTTGTAAATTTTGAGGCAGAATTATTTTTTGAGGGAGAATTATTAATGTAGGGTAAAGCATCTCTTCAACTCAGCATCTTCCTTCCTAGTACTGTGGTAGATCAAGGAATACATCAGGCTAAATTCAACCCCAGTGATAGGAAGTAATAATAATTTGTTTAAATTTTTGAGGAAATCAGGCAAAAATCTTTTATACGGTTGGATCATGTATCTCAAGGAAGATAAGATCAAATACATGCTAATATATCTGTCCTTATTAGGTTTAATACGAGGAAATTAGACTGCCCACTGGATGCATAATGAAATGATTAGATAGAACCTTCTATCTAGCTGTATACACAGGGTTACAGAGATTTGATTAGGTTTTATGAAAAATAACAATGGAGGCTTAGTTTTATAAGAAGGATGGATTAAAATAATTCATGGAGAAATCGCTGTAATTAAAAACACTCTAACTAATATCCAGAGTCTATTTGTCTCCTTCCATTAAGGGCACATCTTCACGTTTTTGTTAATATTCTCTGTGCCTCACATGTCCTCTGTGTCTAGGAACTCTTTCATTTGTCAGTCCACGTAAATTTAAATTCCAGGCTCCCAATCAGTGTTTTGAGTCACTAGGATATTGAGTAAGTATATAATTCTTAGCTTAGATGCTGAACATCTGTTGCCATTTGTGTCCAATATGTAATTACAGCAGGGGGAGCTGGACAATCGGAGATTAAAAGGATGCTGCTTGATCTTCCACCACATGTTTCCACTTAAAAAGAATAACACACTAGAGAAATCTCATTGCAGCTCATGGTATATCTGCTTCTCCTCCTATTCTTGCTCTGTAGATAAGGCTTCATTTGGTTTCTGTTTGAAATCACCAAAGTCCTCATGTTTGGACCTGGGAATGCATTTACTTACACCTTGTGCAGCCTGTGTGTTAGGCCATGCTCTGAAGGTCTCCATTCCTGTTCGTTTTTCCAAATGAAAAATTGTGGTTTTTTTTTTTGTTTGTTTGTTTTTGTTTTTGTTTTTGTTTTTTCTCACCTTGTATATGCATGTATTTCTATGGAGTAATTTTTACCAAGAGAGAACCAACCATTTGGAGAAAGTGGTCTCTAGCATCAGCAGAGCCAGGTCGGATAGCTTGGATATGGCTGCCTCTTGAGACAGCTAATGCAATGTTGTCTCAGCTTGTGTGCTTAGGGTACCAAATGTGCCTATCAAGGAGACCATGATGCAGTTTTCCCTTTTCACAGGATGTGACTGTAGATCTTCCAGCAGGTCTGCTCAGACCCATGTACATTTACAGGAGATGGAGAAGAAGCAGCTGTGGTGCAGTGAGGACAAGCTTCAGGGCAGAAGGCCAGTGGTTGAACAGCTGAAAAAGATGGCAGAGTTTGCTTTGTCTTACTGCAAAACAATATTATCCACGTCCTTCTTAATTACATTTACTCAGGAATGTACATAAGAGCTGTTCCATCACACTGAGCTGCAAGAAAGAACTGGAAGGGAAAAATTGGATGCTATATGGAGTGAGAAGTGATCTTGCAGTGCTGGGCAACACATCAGGGAAGAGTCACAGTGGTGTTTGCCTGAGGAAATTCCTCTGCAAGTGACTTTTCACATAAGTGTGGAAATGTGTGTTGAGCAAAACTACATCAGAGTCGTAGCCTTTGTCACAAAAATATCCCATTAGATAGGTTATGGAGAATCATGCAAGCTCAGTGAAGTAGTGCTCTGAGTGTTTTCTAGGTGCCTGAGTGTGCATCAAAATACTGCAACAGCTCACTCACAGGAAGGAGATTTGATAGCAGGTGCTCTTGGGGTATTCAGCTCCTTCTAAGGAAGAAGCTGGAGATAGGCTTGCTTAATCCATGGGTTGTAAAGCCTCCTCATGATCCTTTTTTCTTCCTGAAAATTGACTGTGGCTGCTGTCTGCTCAGAACAATGTGCCCTTTTCCTGTCCTCTCCTCACAGTGAGCCATTTTCCTGCCCATTGCTCTTTCTACGTGCAAATCTAGTCTTCTCATCTGTACAGAGGACCTGCACAACCACCTTCAGCAGCATGTCACTCTTGGGCAGTCCAGTAGGGAGTTTCCAGGGGTTGAAATGGAAAAACTGGCATACATGAAGTTCAGATTTGTGCCCTAGTGCTTTAGTGAGGGGTCTACAAGAAAAGCTTTTCCACATTAGCTAAATGTCCTACATTCTCCATGTGAGGTGAACACCAGAGCCTTCAAAAAGCATGATCTCAAGGCCCTGGCCAGATAGGCCTATGCATGTTGAATAACTCTGGCTTGAATTGTTCACTGGGAACAGCAAAGTGTGGTCATTGAACTGAAGATGACAGATTATTTACCAAATGTGTATGGGTGTATCAGTATGTCTCTCCACAGTTTTTGCGTTACCTAAATGTCAGTGACTCTTTAGTATCATTTTACTACATTTGTGAACTTTGTAGAGCTTTTGAACCACTCAAAGCAAGAGGTGGGAAGGTAAGAGGCATCCATTTCATAGCCTGCACAGCTTTGCATGCAGATGGCATAGCCCGTTCTCCAATGTTAGATTTGCTTCCACAGTTATTCCGGGGGGGGAAAAGATGCATTGCAACATTATTGTTTTCTTGTTTTCCTGATGATTCACCTCTGGATTCCTTTTTTCTTTATAGGTCTATTTTTCTATAAATCTTCAACCCACTAAATTCTACCAAATTTGATTGTCTGAAAAACATTTTTTTGTAAGTTTACATTTTTTCAGGGAGACTGTATGATACATTTTTCAATTTTCTATTATGACGTTGGAAAATCATGTCAGAAGAAACAGTTATATTCATCATAATGTAATTTAATTATGCATTAAAGAGTTTCAGAAACCATATTAGTCTGGGCACCAAAATAATGGAACAATCATCTTTGCAAAGTTTTGCTGGGTTTTGTCAAGATATGTTTCCTGGACTATGTGCCACTGATTTATTTTGGGTATGCATGAAATCCTCACTGATATGGTTTCTTGGATCATACTAACTCTTCCTATATATAAACACATGATATCATCCCATGGATATGATTTGATATACTTTCCTCAAACCACTGAAGAAAAAGTGGTGACTAAAATGCATGCATTTAAAGAGCAAAAGGCACTGTGGTATCTGAATTGCATTTTCTACTTTGTGTTAAAGATCTGCTTCTTTCAGTAATATGTATTTTAGTGATGTTAGTGATTTGCATTACAGCATCATACTCATATTCTTTTGGTAATTCTGACCTGAATAAATCCTTTAAATGGAAGATCATAGGAACAAAGCAAGTTTGTCCTCTTTCAATAACACATTGGAAATGAAGTTCTAGGTTCCCATCAATATATCCCTCACTAGGTGCTGGCTTGATTTTGGCTTATTTAATGTTGTGTGGAAGCTTTGTGGTCTGGTCAGGGACATGGAGTTTTTCTGTGTTGCCCACCACCTTGAGGCTGTTCTTTGGAGGGGTCTAGATTTTGCATAGGCATCCTATTTCTCAAATGGTGCAGCCTGTTTCAGCAGCAAATTATGCTTTATTTTTCTGGTTTCTTAATGCAGAATGCATTGTCTGCCATTCCTTCCTTCTAACCACCCCTTTAGAAAATGATTGCAAATTCTTGCAGAATGATTACAATGATAACACCAGGAAGCCTCCAGCTCTGCAAGAAAATGATTGATGGTCAGCGGTCAACACCTGAATATTGCATCTCTGTTGAAATGAATTCATTTAATCTCAGGGGCATTTATTTCATCTAAACTGCATTTTGCGAACTTGCATACCTTGCTCAAGTTAAAGTGAAGTAGTATTTTAACAGTATCCATTTCTGAGGAATAGTGTGTATTACTGGACCTGTCTTGAAAGTAAAAAGATCTGCAAATTTGCTGAAGAAGAGAGATACTTCCAAAGTCCTGTTCCTTAAAATGCAGGTAAAAATAGCCAAGCTCTTCCCTCACAGACATCACTTAGTTTGTTCACCCAATGAAAGCATTTCAGGGGCTGCAGAAACTGCAACTTGGTTCTCTTCAGAGAAGAGAATTTCATCTCCTGCCTCATTAGCTTACTTCTAGTTCATATTTTTTCCTGTGCTGGTCAATGTTTGCAAAGCTTCCAGTCTCAGAAAATCCTTAAAACTTGTTTTGCTGAACCATGGCCATTTTAGTGGGCTTTTCCATTGACACCAACAGGCTCAGCGTCAGGCCAGTAATGGCTATTTGTCAGTGTATCCACGAATTACATTGACCTGTATCATGCCAAATTTCATCAGTGTGTTTGCAGTTCCTAAGCTTTTTGGCACAGTAAGAATGTTATATAGTTGGCACTGCTCAGAAATTGCACAGCTTTGTAGTGCTGGGCAAATAATAATACTATTTTCTATCTGCTAATGGAAGACATGAAGTTCTTTTAGTGAATCTATATGCTGCTATTCTGATGGGGGCATTTGTCTCCCCCCCCCCTCCCACCCAACAAAATGGATTTTCTGACATTTCTGTGACCTCTTAGAGAAAGAATTAGGTGCACCAGTTACCAAGCAACAGAAAGTCAGGCAACACACTTTCAAAGCGCTCTAATTGCCCATAATGGTAAGAGCAGCATCCATGTTCACAAAAGCTTCATAGACTTGATACCTATTCTGCTGTAGGAACTCATTTACCTTTTATTATCAGTACGGTGTTAAGCTGTAATCACCAGAAGGAGGAGATGTACGTTTGAAGGGTCTGTGAGACTTGGACCTGCTTTGCGTATAGAGGGCTGTAAGGAACAATTGTCATTTTCACAATTCATACCTCACATTTTGTTTATCCAGGATATTTTAAGCTCTTAACTCGCAAGAGGGAAGGCACGCTCATCTCTACAATATTGAAATCAAAGTGAATGTGAAAAAAACCTCACAAAGCATTTCAAAGATTTAAATGAGAGACCAAAGGAAGTCTTAAAAGGACAATGCATTCTGACAACTTATCCTCTAAGGTTTTAAAATGACATGTTTCTTGAATCACACAATGAAATCTTAATGGACGGAAGAGAAATACATAGGTGACTATTTGACGGATTTACTTTTTTGTACCTGCCTGGATGTGAAGACTTGAACTGTTCTCTTTGTACACAGCACATCTGGGCCACGGCGTGCCGCTCATCCTTGCCATCAAAGGCTAAAATAATCTCCATCACTTTTCACTACTCGCTTCCCTCAGGGGGGGTTAAGAAATGTTTTGCTTCAGGTGTCACATGGCCTTTCATGGAGACCATTATCATAAAGGGACAGTCCTAATCTTTACGTTTCATCTTTACCTTGTTATTTCCTGCAAAAGATAATAGAATCACATAATCATAGAACTGCTTGAGTTGGAAGGGACCTCTAAAGGCCATCTTGTCCAACTCCCTTGCAATGAACAGGTACACCTACAGCTAGATCAGGTTGCTGAGAACCCTTCCAGTCTGACCTTGAATGCTTCCAGGAAAGGGGCATCCACTGCCTCTCTGGGAAACCTGTGCCAGTGCCTCAGCACCCTTTATGTAACAAACTTTCTCCATACATCCCACCTAACTCTCTCCCAACTTACATCCCTCTCTCTCCATGTTTCAGCAGTGCCCATCCCTTGCTGTTCTCCTCTCCTTTCTGAAAATGGTGTTTCAGTGTGTTCCACATTGTGGCAGAGATTTCTGGAACAGCATTTTGTCTTCCTTCAGCTATTTGTTCTTGATAACACTTTGATCCTGGCCTTTAAGCCCCCTGCTTGCTGATCTGTTTACTTCAGATGGAGTAAAGGTGGCTTTAACAGGGAGATAAATCCCCCCTGCAAGCAGTGGCAGGTGAGGTCTGTGGGCTTGGTGAGGTGCCAGGATGCTGCTTTTATCCCTCAGTCCCTGCAGAAAATCCAAGGGACCACAAGAAGGGAAGAGAAAGACCTCTAGCTCCACCACTGTGCATAGAAGTGCACTCTAATTCAGAAGCGAGCACCTACTGCCAGGGCTTGGTTGGCTGACTCAGGTGACAAGAACCTTTCTGCAAGGCACACAGATCCCACCCCAGCAGGGATTTGGATCAGCCTCACTTATTTTCAAGCATACAGATGTGTTTCTTTAGAAAAAAGTAAAGCTCTAGAGTTCCATTCTCATGTCATTAATGCCAAGGTAGACTCTGATGAAGACATTATGTTGGCATATGTAAAGGCATGGACCAGAAACCAAGTATTTTGCTGAAGTCCCAAAGCAAAGCATACTCTAAACTTAGCATGGCATTCTGAGTAAAGACATGCCTTATACACAAGCCCTTTCTCTAATATTTTTTTTTTTTCCCTCTGTGCTTCTGCCCTCTTACCAGAAATGAAGTTTAATGGAGAGGTATCATACAGAGGAGGTGAAACGGCTAGCTGCTCAGTCATGCACTCTGTCAAATGCCATAGCTCCAGTCCAGCAAAGCCCTTAGGCATATGACTGCTTTCAGAGTCTCACAAAATAGTACAATACTTCAAATTGAGCCATGAATTGCCAAGAAACATGCATACAGGGCAGGAAGGTAGTCACTGTTTTGAACTGTTAGAAGAAAAAAAAAAGCAGAGGTTAAAGTATCTACGTGCACATAGACATCTGAGCTCTGTTTTTATATTTTGGACCTTTTTACTTCAATGACTGTGTAATTACCATCATTTCCAGTGGAGTTACTTGGAAATTACTATGTAGTTTATAGTATCTGTCTAATTAACTTGTCTCACAACTGTAAGTGGAATGTGCCATCATTTCCAATCTGGAAAGCAATTCTTTGGAACCACATTCCAACAATTCAAGAATATTTCTGCTATGTTTTCATCTCTTAGAGTAGTTGTTGTTTAGAAACATACACTCTTGAGGGATGAGTATAAATAGAGAATTATTGTGTTTACAATGTGCCTAAAATGAAGCTATTTTTCCTGGGTTTGGTTAACCTAATTTTAAAAGGAATTGATCATACTGTGAATTAGAACTTCCATTAAGAATTACATGTCAGAAAAGCACAAGTGGTCCTGGCTGAATTTAGATTTTCATTGCTGGAGGGAGCCTGGGAGCATATTATGCTGACTCTTGCTGTTAATGTGGAAATGTAGGTGGTATCCTCTTGCAATTATGTTAGCCCCTCAAATCTTGCCCATCTTCCTATTATTTATAAATTCAAATATTAACATTGTTATCAGCAGTACTGTCAGTAGATACGTCAAGAAATAAATATCAAGCCCTCTCTATATGAACAAGATCTACAGTTGGGAATAAGAGGAGAAAAATAAAGTTGGAGTGGAAGACTGCAGAAAGATTCCCCTCCTAATACATTTTTTATTTTGCCTCATTATTGAAAAGGTTGTGGAAGTAAACCTCACTTCTAGCACATCATTACTGTGCTGTTATATACCACTATCAACAATAGTTAACTCAGCTTTGTAATAGCAGAAAAGTATACAGATGTTTTTATTGAGGTATGAAAAGCCTTTGTAGAAAGCTTGGTTTAAAAAAAAAAAAAAAAGGTTAATGCCCACTTGCATTTCTGGCAACACACTAATGAAAGCTTATGTGAGTTCCTGATGATAAATTTGCTATCATAGCAAGAGGGCAGTGAGAAAGAGAGAGAAAATGATGATATATATGTACTCTTGTAATGTACGTATCCTCTGGAGAAAGAGATGTGCTGGCTCTCAGAATAGTTCTGCATAGTTCTGTTTTCATGTTGGTGAAAAGATACAGAAAATAGGGGTTTTCTATTGCAAGTGAAGGGAAGATACAAAATGTGATTTCATTGCCCATTTTCCTCACCCAAAGCATACACATATCTGCAAGTGTGCTCTCCAAACTCTTAATACATCTAGAGGCTCTGTAAGTCTCAAACACTGCTTTCTGTCTTTAATTCTGATTTACTTTTTCTCAGTGGTTGGCATTATATTGCATGGCAGAACATTAATCATCTGCCATTAAGTTTCTTTACTGTAAAGTCTCTGAAAGATTTTTCACTTGAACTTTAATGCTCCTGGACACTTCCTATGTAGGTTAGTTATGCCTGACACTGAAATGACCAGTGTTGAAAAGAGGTCTTATTTGAAGACCTGATTATACTTCTTGCACCACTTACATACATTTGCACCCATCAGTCAGCTTCTGTAGAAACATACCAGACAAAGTGATCTCTAGAGAGTAGATCCCTTTTCTAGTGTGCATGAAGGAAATGAGAAGTGCAGCATCTGGTTAGCAGCAAGTTGTCCCATACTCACAAAGCAAGGAGATGTGCTCCCAGAGCACATGGCAAATCACACAAGACCTTCCAGGGATTGAAAATCAATTGCAGAAAACACAGCCCTTCTACATTTCTGAGATAAAAGCATACGTTCGCATTCTGAATGTTCAAAGAAGTCCTTTAGAGGGTGGGGAAGTAAAAGTAAAGAGAGCGGCCAAACCTAACTTCCAGCTCCTACTTCCATTTTCTTCATCTAGTTATCATCTCTTGAGGGACAAACAGTGGATCATGTTTTGCTCACACAAGCATGGCAGTCCCACATCTCTTTTGCAGCAGAACCCCCCCCCATGGAGCTTTCTATCTCTGCTTCTTATCTCCAGCACCTTTTGCTACTGCCCTGACCTGGAGACATCGTTCTTTCTGTGTTCAGGACGACATCTTGTGCTGTATGTCAAGGATAGCACAAATGTATTACTGTTTGTGAATTCACACAGGAGCAGACTTTTCTAGCTCTCAAAAATGGAAAATGGCTCTGGATTTTTTTCCTGCAAGACATCATGACATAGCAAAAAAACAACTGCTGCAGAAGACCTCAACTGTGTAGCAACCCTTGTGGTTGTGCTCAAGAAAAATAAATGCAGAACTGTTGTGGCGTGTAACTATAACTGTATTTCATTTACTTCGTAAATGCCACACAATATTACAGGCATAGATCAGTCAGTAAAGTCAGATGTTTGTGCTGAATGAGGCACTTGTTTATCATGCAAACAATGAACAGCTCTAGTAACTCGCTCCTAATGGCAACAGCAACTTATATCTGCCTCCTTGCCTTGTATGCAAAGCTCCTTCTTGGAGCTGTGTGTACCTGGAGGCTAGTGTCAGTGGAAGATATACTGGTTTCAGCCGTGCATATGAAATATTAAAAAGTCAGTAAGCTGTAGAAATCTCTTTTTACTGTCAAAGCCTCTTTCTGCACATAAGTACCTTTTCACAGTTAGAGAAGGCCTTGCTATCCAACTTGAAATGTAGCGGTCTGATGCAGTTGTGACCAATCAGTGCTTGATTTTCACCTCTCTGACTCAGAAGTCATCCACACTTCTGGCCCTCTGAAGGTTAGATCCTGCTACAGGTCATCCTGTGTTTGCTTCTAATTTCTGAAGGCATTGCTCACATGGATAACTTCTGTGCCTGACTTACTGAGCCACCCCTGGAGATGCGCTTTTGGCTGAGGGGGTTTGCAGACTGGTTCAGAGAGACTGCAATCACAGCAGACTGGCTGTGGTCCTAGCAGCTACTTCAGTCACTGCTCAGGTGTGTGGTTCTAAGGTTGGCCCAGCAGCCGGTCCTTGTTACAGTCTCTAGGGCTGGGATGGCTTAGTAGAACTGGAATGTGTGCTGAGCATTCTGCTGGGCTCTGAGAGGCTTTGAGGAGTTGTGTGCCTTGTGCTTCTTTGGGAAGGGGAGCATTTGCATGAACTGCTCCAGCTTCCTTTGGTTTTGATCACCCCAGGTGCCTCCATTGCTAGTGGTGATACAGGTACTGCAGTGACGGAGGAAAGGCTTTTAGAAGTAACAGACGTCATTTCATGAAAACATTTTAGTTTTAAAAGTACAATTTTCTCTTCAAACAGGATAAATGAATGTGGAAGGAAAGATTTTTCTCTTGGTAACCTTTCTACAAAGCCTCCATGCCCAAATTATTTTTAATTTTGGCAGCCAGGAGGCCTGATCTCCTGAATCCAGCCCTCTGAAACAGAGATGGAATGAGGAAAAATGTCAGACTGATCTGTTCTGATATTCTCATTACGCAGGCAGATGTGTCTCTGCTTGACCTTTTCTGTGATTTTTTTTTTTTTTAATTTTTATTTTTTATTTTTATTTCTGAAAATGTCTACACGTAAGGAGTTAAGGAACTAGCTTTTTGGCCATGACCTGGTTTGTTCTCACTGTCACATAGAAGCCTTTATCACCTCAGATCCTTACGAGTCACCCACATGTCTTCCCTGAATGGGCTCAGTATCCTGTTCTATGAAATAGATTTGCATAACATTTCTCTACAGGCCATGCTTCAGCCTTCCAAGTCAGTTTGTCACGAGTAGTTTCCATAGCTGACCTAGGAAGCAGTGGAGCCAGCCCCTCCAGTAGAGCAGGTTGATTATTTTTTACAACACTTTTTTTTTTTCAAGGAGAGCTTCTCCATTCCTTCTCAGGTAACAGCTTGCTGTTCTGCAGACATGACCTTCAGGGAGGCTGTTTTTGTGCACACGCTCTTGGAGAGTGCAAGCTGTCACAGGGTGAGCAGGTTGCAAATGCCTGGGTGCTACAAATTAGTTTTTAGCACTTCATACAAACTCTTCAAGTGTTTTGCTCAGCTGTTCGCTCCAACTCTGAGGTTTCTCTGGAACGCTTTGCCAACAGAAGGCAGGATCCTCAAAATAACCTTTTCACTGTCTCCTAGAAGTCCCTCTAACTGCAATGCTGTCACTGAAGGTATCATTTTCTGTGTAAATAGGTTCACTTTCTGGATGTTATTTTCCGAATCCGACACATCTTATTGTCTTACGAATGAGAATGAAGCCAAATTTGATTGTCTCCGGAAGTAATGTGGGTATTTCAGAAATGTATGGCACTCCATAGGCCTGCAAGTGGGAGTTACTTGCTTCTAGGAGATTGAAAAGAGATTCTGCAGCATCTGTCTCTCAAAGGAAGAGTCAAGGACTGTATCAGTAATGGATGGCTGTGCTGCTTTAGGTCTGGCTCTAGGTGCCTTTTTATCTGCTACATACCTGCTACAGGTTTTCCAGTTCTTCTTTCCCTTTCCAATCTTACTTACCCTCCTCAGTGAGAAAGGGAATGGAAGCCAATGACCTCAGATGAACATCCAGATGATGTCCACCATCCTGACTAAAGTAACAACTTTCTCATGTGAAAAATTGCAAGTTGCAAGCACTCCTTGTCTTTGTTCCACTTTTTTTCATTCTTGTATCAGTCCTCACTCTTTGTCCTCCCATGTGGTATATCCATTCCACATTATGTGACTCCCCATCATGCTTTCTGGTCAGAAGCACTATGTTGTCTTTGCTGAGGCACTAAGTAGGTAGTTTGATCCAGCTCCCTGGGAAACATTCCATGCTAATCAGAGAATTATTTACCCATCCTTATTTTCCTTGTAAGAGGAGAGGTTAGTGCACTGCCACTTTGCAGTGAATAGGAGCAAAACATGCTGTGGGAACAGCAGGAGGCACGATCCCTTTCAGCTAACTCCAAACCTCCCCACATCAACTTACATCTAAAGGGTATCAAGGTCAAAAAGATCTGACTTAAGGTAGTTCTTACATCTTGCTTTCACTACTGTGTGTGCTTAGCCTTCTCATCCTGTACAGAGAATGGTTATGGATCAGAATATGTGATTGCATAAAAATAGCCAAGCATGAGTAAGGAGTGAAACAGAATTATAGTTTCATGGGTTCCTTTTGTTATGACTTATTTTTTCTTTTTTTGGTTGGTTGGTTGAACAATGCAACTTTTTGAATGCAATTCTTCAAAAACAATCCTGGAAGATTGAATCCTGGAATCACATGAAGCTTTACTAAGTCCTTTGCATCAGTATTCGTTCAGATTCCCAGTTTGGATCTCAATCATGAGTTTGATGAATGTCCGTGAGCAGAAATATTCTCCTACTTATACTCTGTGAGAAAAGAGTGCAAATCAGACACTGCTAGCTGCAATTGCTTGAAGAATGCATTTTAGATTTTTTTCTGACTCTGGGGAGTGTGGTCACTTAGAGATGTCACTGACAGGCATGTAAACTCAGTACATTTGTGTATGAGAGAGTATGAGTCACTAGTGGAGAACTGAGTGGGCCATCTTATAGCTGAAGTTGTAATTTCACATCAGCAAGAAGGGAAATATAAAACTAGCAAATGTTCCTATTTCTAAAATGGGCATAAGATTATGCTGGCCTACTGCTCACATGAATAATGAGGCTTGGCCAGTGGTACAAGCGTGGTGTTACAGAAAGATTAAAAAGTCAATGAAAATTGCTGTTCTCTTGGATCCCCAAGATGCAGTCTTTGTCCTTTGAATAGAAATCATACACAGGCACATAAAAAGGAATTCCTAATTTTTTCTGGAATTTCTAGTCCATAGTGCCCTCTCCCTCTAGAAGGGCCA
This sequence comes from Lagopus leucura, assembly GCF_019238085.1. Classification (NCBI taxonomy): domain Eukaryota; kingdom Metazoa; phylum Chordata; class Aves; order Galliformes; family Phasianidae; genus Lagopus; species Lagopus leucura. The sequence continues at coordinate 70,874,628 of NW_024962262.1, forward strand.
TCGTATCTGTACATGTCCTGTGTACTGACATGGCATGAACAACCTTTCAGTAGAAGCTATTGTATTGTTAGATGGCTGTGAAAGCCTAATGTGGCTGTGAAACCTGTACTCCTCACTGGGACTTTTGAAGAGTACTGACATTTTTTTCTCATTTTAGGCATGTGCAAGAGCTGATGATTTGTAGGCGGCTGGGTTTGTGTCACAGCCTACACCATCCATGCACATTGTGCCCATCCAAGATATCTCAGATTAACAGAGGGGTATCTGGTTTGTGTCCTGCCAGACCTTTGTCTTTGCATTAACTATATAGAAAGATCTGTGGAGCAAATGCATGTGCTCCATGAAGCTGATGTTTGCAAGGCTTTTCTAAGTAAAAATCTTAGGAACTTAGATATGCATGAGTGAGTTGTGGATGCTTCTAGGTGCAACTGGAAGCATTAGCTGCTATCAGCATAAGGCAGCCCTGCAGTTTTGGCCCTGTGTCCAAAGCAGTCTAGTCAGGACATTAGATACCTCCTCTATGACAGAAGAAAACATCTACTTCCTGTGCCGTACTACAGATGTGATAAACATCTGACAGTGCATTTGTCATTTCTTCCTGTTCTATGGAAATGGATGAGAGTTTTGGTTTCTGCGCTAGCTTCCTGGGTGAGCGTACACAATAAGTGAATCAATGAGTTTAGGAGGAATTCAAGGCAATGTGAAGGAATTCAACGTGATACAATACAAAGGTATATGCAAAGGAAAGAAATCAGTCTCTTGGATGTCTGGACAAAATGGGGTGCTTGTGCTGCATAGACTCCTGCCTCACCCACTAGCACAACTTAGGATGTGAGGAATTTGGTCCAGTACAATCCAGATCTAATGAAATTTCCTGCTGTATCACATAATAAACAATAGAGGTGTTGACTGTGTACTGATTGCAGTTTATGAAATGAACAGCAGGTGGGAGAGAAGCAATATGCATCCTCTGGTAGACCTCCAGCTAACAATGCTACATCTGAAAATGTGAAGCATACCAGTGCTTAAATCAAACCTTTTATACCCTGCTACTTGAAAACAGGGTGAAGTGGGAGGGAACAGAGTGATAGGGGAGAAGAAGGGAAATGTGAAATCATGGCATTTGTTTATGAAATGATTTTCCTTTTCAGCCTCTTTGGTCCTCCTTTCCCTATTTCATACATGTGTTTCTCATTGCCTGACAGTTTTGTCATCTGTCAGCTGCTCCCAAGCAGTTTGCCTCCAGATGATTTCTGCCTACCTTAGTGGCAGTCACCTCCCTGACTATTCATGTCTCTGGATTCCTGCCTTTATATTTTGTCAACCTGTTTATTTCAAAACAGTTTCTCTGCGCCTCATCTTGCTGCCACCTTTATGCCTTTCCATCCATCTCCATTAAAAACTAAATATTGAATATCAATAAAGATAACACAGCCTGTTCAGGGAGGAGGTCATTTGCGTGATGCTTTATGACTGTCTGTTGATTTGTGGTCAAACGGAACGGTCATAAAAGGGCCGTGAATCAGGCAAATGACATAAAATGCACACATCAGCAATTAAAATCAGCTGTATTATCTGGGCACCCAGCAGGGCTGCCTAGTTAAGGCCCTGCCAATGTTTTGATTATTACAACTCTTTACAAGAATTCATGCTGTTCCTCTCCTCTCACCCCCACATCTAATATTTGACCCTTCTCTATGGCTTAGCTGCTTATCCCATGCTTTTATTCTCCCCTGCAAGTCATTCCTAGATCTTTCCCTCCGAGTCATTCTAGCCATAGGAATACAATATTGCCTTACTCATCTCCCTAAACCTGGAGCATGTTTATCCTATACCGGAATTCTGCCAGCAGTGTTTTTCTACTTGCCATAGCCATTGCAAACACCTTGTTGTACTGAAATCTCACCTGTCTCCATCTCTGTCCTTGCATTTCCCACCCTCCCCCAACTCCTGCCTTGCAGAGGCAGGCATTCTCATCACCTGCAGGCTGCTTGCAGAGGAGGGGACTCTAGGATTTGTGCAGAGCTTATTGCTGCAGTGACACTTTGCAGGAGCACCAGGTCTGCCTGCCTGCAGCTGCTTACAGAGAGGCTGCACAGAGACGATGTCTTTCTCTATCACCTTCACACTCACTGCACATGCTTGAATTCCTCCTTTCAGTGTACCTCATGCTGCTTCCCGCAGTGTTTGACTCCCTCCCACAGGTCCTTCTCCCAAGCTTTGCAGTTACTCAGGCTGTTGAGCTCTATGAGGGGAGGGTTCCCTGGAGCACATGTGCAGCCTGCTGAGGGGCTTACTTCTCTGTGAAGAGTCTGGAGCACAAGTCTTATGTAGAGTGGCTGAGGAACTGGGATTATTCAGTCTGGAGAAGAGGAGGCTCAGGAGAGATGTTATAGCTCCCTACAGCCACCTGAAAGGAAGTTGTGGCAAGGAGGGGGTTGGCATCTTCTCCAAGGTAACAACGATAGGATGAGGGGGAATGGTTTCAAGTTGCTCTAGGGGTGGTTCAAGTTGCTTAGTAGGAACCATTTCTTTTTAGAAGGAGTGGTGAGGCAGTGGCACAGGCTTCCCAGGGAGGCAGTGGAGTCACTGTCCCTGGAGGTTTTTGAGAACTGTGTAGATGTGGCAGTGAGGGACGTGGGCAGTGGGCATGGTGAGGATGGGTTGGTGGTTGGACTAGATGATCTTAAAGGTCTTTTCCAGCATTATTCTATGATTTTATTCCGCAATGTGTACTTAGAGCCAGTGTGCCTTCTACTGCACATCTACCACCTCCATACATATTGAAAGAACAAAAATAAGGGTGCACAAAATTGAAAAGGGATAGCAGTGATATTTGAGTGCTCATTTGTCATTATAGTATTCCTTAATTGTAAACAATTAAGCTACTTTTAATGAAATAATTTAAGTGTGAACCAATCTATGTAGGTATTTCATTTAGTGTTGTAGTTTTTTGTTCTCTTTTTTTTTTTAATGTCTGGCAAGTCGACAGTTTTCAAAGAAATTTTATGGTTCTTATTTGTGATGTGGATTTGTTCTTGCTTGAGAAGTTGCAGAACAGACCTAGAGGAAAGATTTTTCCTGCTGTTCCTGGCCATCTCTGGCCAAAGAGTGAATCAGAGACAGTGATTGTGTCATCTGAAAAGAGTCAAGTAATGCTACATGAGACTCTTCAGAGTATCCAAAACAACAGCTGGAAACTGGTGGATGCAATGCAGGCTCTAGAAGAGGTGTGCACTTTCCTGATGAGGCAGTATCTAAGTGCTTCTACTTGCACTGAATCCTGCAGCGAGTATCAAAAATAGATTATTTGAGAACGTATCCAGATTTCACATTGCCACCTTCCCACCTGGTAAGAAATTCACTTGCAAAGGTGCAGGCATGGACTGTTTTAGATTTTTAGAATGATACAATCATAGAATGGCTTGGGTTGGAAGGGACCTTAAATATTATTTCATTTCAACCCCTTATTTCCCCATTTTAATCAGAAGCTACATTTACCGTCCACATCACTTTAGAAAAGCAACTGCTGATTTAGAAGCTAAGGAACTGAGATGGAGAGAACTTTCGAGATATTTTGAGAATATCTGGATGAACTTGAAGGAGTTCTGGAGAAAAGCATGCTACCCAACAGAAGTTTTGCATTCTCTGAGTTTTGAGCCTACACTAACAATTTAATAACACTCATGCTCTTTGTTAAATACTGACCATTCCAGCCAGAAGATTAGTAGAAGGGAGGTATGCCCTTGTGGTGCATAATGAAGATTTTATCTTGTGCTTTGCACGAAATGCAGATTTTTTTCCATGATGAAGCACAAAATAACGCACTTTAAGCAGTGAGTTCCAAATTTTCACTTTTTGTTCTGACTTGCCGAGGCATATATTATAGGTTACATATAACAACATTTTTCTGGTACTAATTTTGGGATAATATAAAGTAATCAAAGAGGATCACAAAGTTTAAACATTTCTTTTTTTATTCTCGCTCTCCTTCCTTACCATCTAGCAAGCACATAAATAAAGCGGCCCAGCCAGCTGCACACCCCTCACCTCTTGAGAGCAGAGAGGGAGTCCTTCCGCCTCTCCAGTGCTACGCTTCCCCTTCTGAGCACTTGTGGCTCTGTGTGATTCCTGGCCTCGTTGAAAGCAGAGGCAAAATGCTAGTTAGCTTCAGTGCTGCTGGAACTAATATTGATGGCAAATGCTCAGGTTCCAGATGGCTAGGAAGATTTCCATTTTCCATGTGCATTATTTCCATATTTTGTAGAATCACAAACATATTTTGCTTCCGTCTGTGGCGTTTGTTTTGTTGTGGCAGTGTACAGTGAATGATTTCTTGACACTGATGTCTCCAAGGCTCTGAAAACAGCTTCAGAAATGTTTCAGAAAGTTCTCTATATATTCATTCAGCTTTAAAGCTACTTATACACACATGATATTGTTGGGCTGCTTGCTGAGTCACCACTAAATATACAGGGGCGCTCCTTACTTCATACCTTGTCAAATCCTTTATTTCGGTGCCTTTTTTCTCTGGTCTTTTGGTAAAAGAATAGACCAAATAGATAAAGCAGGCCAAATTAGGTATACTTTTCTTGGAGGAAGGATGCCCCGAGCCTCAATGCAGTACTCCAGGTGAGGCTTCACAAGGGCAGAGCAGAGACAGACAACCCTGTTGGACTAATGGGGTGCAAGTGCACACTGACGGCTTGTGTAAAGCTTTTCGTCCACCAGAACCCCCAAGTCCTTCCCCACAGGGCTGCTCTCAATGAGTTCTTCTCCCAGTCTGTACTTGAATCTGGGATTGCTCAAATGCAACACCCTTGATGTAGCTTTCCCCTGATAGAACACAGCTCTGCTGCTGTTAAATTAGGTTAGACATGCTGTTAATTTAGGCTAGACATGAGGAAAAACTTTTTCTCTCAGAGAGTGGTCAGGCACTGGAAGGGCTGCCCAGGGAGGTGGTGGAGTCACCGTCCCTAGCAGTGTTCAAGAGGCGTCTAGATGAGGAGCTGCGAGATATGGTTTTGTTTGTGGTAGCAGTGATAGTGAGAAGATGGTTGGACTAGGTGATCTTATAGGTTGTTTCCAACCTTGTGATTCTGTGATTCTGTGATTCTATAAATGAAAAGGAGGAGATACAAGGAGAGTGGGGAAAGAGCATGGGCACAGGGGGAGGGGTGCAAGACAGCAACAGGAAGAGCAATTCCAGGGCTTAATTGAAGTGGGGAGAGACCCAGGAAGGTGACAAGATGACAGCATGGAGGGCCTGTTGCTATTAATTTGTGTGCCTCCATCCCAGGATCAAGAAGGGAACCCGTGTGAGGAGGGCGGCAGGAAAATGACACTTGACAGGAGGTATCATCAGCATGCCAGTCATGAGGCAAGGAGGCAGCAGCAGGGTGCTTTTAGGAAACTTGCCTCTCTTTGCAACCTTTAGCATCCTCATCCGCACACCTCCACAGAGATGGCAGGGACGTGATGGCCGTGCTGATGAGGCAGCGGCTGTGCTGATGAGGCAATGTCTGCACGCTGATCAGGAGGTTTGGGACTGTGAGGCTTCCTGGCAGCATGCTGATGCTTCCGGTGGTGATTTGGGAAGAGATGCATCACTCCCCTTCCAGAGATGGCCAAATACAAAAGAAATTAAATGTCTAAAACGCATGTCAGGGCAATCCTAGCTGGCTAATAAAAGCCAAAGAATTCAGGGCTGCTTGCAGCTAGCGCTGTGATTTTTGCCAGCCTGGGGAGAACAGGGGAAAGGGTGATCCCAAGGTCACTCCCGATCATGGGGCTTTGTGAGGCATCGCTCCTGTCAGTGGGAGAGTGGAGCTGGCAGAGGAGACTTGCACTAGGAGGAGACTCAGGCCTATAAAAATACATTATTAAAGAAAGTCTGAATGGAATGGCAAACAGTATGGAAAATAGCAAATAATACAGCATTAGAAATTCATTTCAATTGTACAGAATATAGCTTGGGTGTAAATATAAAGCATTGCATTAAAATTCATTATAACAGATTATAGTTTCTCCCCTATCTATACCACTGCAGACAGTATGATTGCAAGAGAGCTAAGCTGAGCAATTTAGAGGCAGGATTGATAATTCATGTGGCAGTTATTGGTGGCTCCCTCCATTTAGCACTTCAAAAGGAACAAGGATGTGTGCAGCACCGCCATCCCCAGCAGTATCACTGGACATTTCAGCCTGACATCAGGGACCAAATTACTGCAGGCACTGAGTGACACTGGGGGCAGCCGTGCTGATAAACAGCAGTGAAGATAGAGGCACGCACCTGCCTCAACCTGAGTTTCGTCTGCCAATGACAGCTTTTTGATCTACAGTTTAATGAATGTTTTCCTACAGCTTTAATGTATGCTAATGTCTCTTTAAGATTACTCCAGCTGAACGGGACACAAATCTTCATAAAACAGAACATGCAACAGTGCAGCTGAAATTTTCTCACAGTTTTCCTTGTATTAAAGCTTTACTAATCTTCCTGCTCTGTTGCTACCAGAGGTTTTTGGTACTGTCTCCCTTGTATGAAATAGAAACTGCTTTCTATTGCCTTGAATTTCCTGGAGAGCTCCTATGAAATTGCCAAGGTGGGAGGGGAATGGTTGATGTTAATCTGTATGGAGAGTGGGAATGAATAGAGATATGGCTTGTGGCTGTGTTTCCTGTGGCTCCATGTCTGAGAAACAATTACTGTTCCTCAGGTACAATAATGACAGGGGTAACATGTTCAGAAGCTTCTAATGGGACATCAATTTTTAGTCAGTTGACAGATTCGAAAATTTTGCCTGAGGTATTTATTATGTTTGAACAATATTGTAAAATATGTTTTTTATCCAAACTTCATGATTACTGACCTGAGCTTCGAGCTCGTAGGATGTTTCCTGTGAAGCTAATCTGCACCACAGAGTTGTTTTGCATAAGAAGGCTTTTATTCATCAGTGTGCAAAATGCTGCTGCTGTAGGGAACACCTGGGCTGAGAAGTTATCTGAGATTTCTCTTTCCATAAGAGAACACAGAGTTCTTAGAAAGATGATGAACATTTTGTAGGAGACTTGTCATAGGACGTGAAAAGTATCAGTGTTGTGATCTGGAAAGGCCTGAAAAGCTCATATTCTGACTGGTGTGGGTTAGGGCATGGACATTTTCACTGAAGGACAGAATCGCAGCATGGAGGTACCAACATCCCAGGAACCTGATTGTTCACTATGGCATCTCATTGGCTCTGAGATAAGTTTTGCTGGTTTCTCATCAGTGTATGCCAAGTGCTGTGCCTGTGGCTGTTAGTAGCAGAGGACAGAGCTTTTAGAATGTGTCAGATCATGTAGGGTTCTCACTTGGAGCTGCCAGTGTCTTGCCTGGCATCATTGGTTCTTGGATGTCAGATGAAGGGAGCTCCATAGAGTTATTTGGTGTCTCATCAGCAGACCGTTAAAGGTGTCTTGAAAGCAATGCCTGAACTCTCTCCTGCTATGTTTGCTGTGCCTGCAGGAGGCTTTGTGTCTCTGTGGTAGTGCTTGATATGATAAACTCATATGGATCCATATCAGTTCAAGCACTTTGCCATTTTATTTGCTATGTTCAGCAAGCAGACCTCCAACAGAGAGACTTGAGAGTGCCTCTTCAGTATCTAAAGGGGGACTGTAAGAATGAAAGGGACAGACTCTTTAGTAGGGTCTGTTGTGATAGAACAAGGATATAAGGATGCTTTTCACAATAAGGATGGTGAGGCACTGGAACAGGTTATCCAGAGAGGTGGTGGATAGTTCATGACATTGAAGGTCAGGCTGAATGGGGCTCTGAGCAACCTGATGTAGCTTTACTTATCCCTGTTCATTGCAGGAGAGTTGAACCAGGTGTCTTTTAAGAGTCCCTTTCAATTCAAATGATTCTGTATTCTGTGTTCACTAGTTTTGTGAGGATGTATTTAATATCATCATTACACTCATAAATAAAATAGTTATTACTGATACTGGGGGATGTGATCTTCAAGCAAGTGGACAGCACAGTGTTGAGGGAAGACTATGTGCAAGTTGAATTGTTTGCATTGGCATCATTGCTGGCAGTGCAGCTGGGTGCATTTTATGCTGGACAATGGTCCTTTCTGGGAGACAGAAAAGGAGTCACTTCATCATTCAGGGGCTGTATTCAGCAGCACACAGTCCACAGTGAGTCATTGCCGAAATGAGTGGCAGGGCAGGAAATCCCAGCTGTTGGGAAGGATTGGTTCCCATGGAGTTATGAAATATTTCCCCACCAGATGAGCAAGAGGCAATTTTTACTATCTATTTTGTCTAGGTCCAGATGACTGAATCAAGCCCAGTATTTCCAGACCTCGTGGCTGCATAGAGAGCTTGGAAAAAGGAATAGAGGCAATGTTTGACCGACGCGATGACAGCACCTGTAGGCTGCAGTAGAGACATCAGACATAGCAATAGTTCTGAGATGTACGAATTGCCCAAATTAATCTTTTGGGTCAATTTGAAACCTGAAGTTGGGAAAAGCTAATGTAGCTAATTTCACTGCTAATCAATTTAGCAGAATCGTCCAGTTAATGTGGTTATGTCTTAATCCTAAATCATTTTCCAGACTTTCCCAAGGGCTTCCAATATGTACTTTGATGTTAAAAGCTCTGTTTTCTCCACTTCAGTTTCAACTTTGAACACATAGTTCTGCATTTTCTGAGCAAAACTGCAAAGCATTGATGATATACAGCAAGATAAAATAAACTGAATTTAATGTAGTATAGATAATGCAGTGGATACTGCATTACTGTATTCCTTTTCACATTTAATCCTAAAAAGGCCCCTTCACTGAGCTTATCTGATTCTTCTCTGGATGGTATTTTGCACTCTTTTTTCAGAGTTTTTCGGCCTAGTTTGCTGGGCAAGCACAATAACAGGAGGTCTTTGATTATTCTTTATAAAGGAACTATATATATTTTTGAGGACAGGAGTGAAGGTGAATTCATAAATACAGGAAAATCTACATGAAACAGAGTGACATTGGTCAGTCCTCTGGAAGCAGAGTTGCAGCTGGGACAATATGAGCCTTTCTCTATCATTCATAGGTGACAGTGTACAAATCCCCCTTGCCCAAAGTACTGATGAGAAAACCCAGGCAATGTGGATTAGATTTCCAGGTCCTCTCTTGCTCTGCAGCTCTCTAGCTGGAGATGCAATAACAGCGAGCTTTTCTGAGTGAAGCCATCCATCCATTCTGGAGTGACTGTACCCACTGAGCAGATGAGTCATGCAATATCAATCTGACTGAGTCTTGGCTTACTGTGGAGCTTCCAATGCATCTACAGGAATTGATGGAAAGGTCCAGACCCATATCTCAGAAGGTAATATGAGTACATGACATTTTGACTCCACTGTCAGTGAGAAACAAAGGGTTTATTTAGCCATGGTCTCAGGGACTTTTGCCTTTCCTTTATGGTATGAGTAGAACTATGAGCATGTACAGATTTTTTTAATCTTCATTATGCTTTTTCAACATTATGTTGGAATGGGTAGAGAAAGAGAGAAAATTAATTTGTTGGATGTTTATGTTGGAGAAATTGAGTTTGCCTTTCTGTCAGCCTGCTAAAATATTGTAAGAATCAAAACTGGAACTTGAAAGGGAATAAGGAAGTATATTATCCTCCTGTATTACAGAGATGGGCTAAAATCGTAGGAAAGGAAGAGCTGAAGAGCACAATGTGGAATGAAGCAAGTCTTGCAAAGATTGCAGCCTGGGAATTTTCTTTTTGGATGATCAGAGAGGGACAGGACAGAATGGTATGCACACGCTCTCTGAGCCTTAAATCCTCCCTTTTAATCTTTACCAGACAGAACTATTTCCAGAGAATGAAGGCACTTCATACAAAGAGAAGGGTGACATGACACAGAATACCTGTAAGCAGAAGCTGTCATGTGTTTTTGATCTTTTCTTTTCCTGCTGTAAAAAGCATCCTGATGCATCTTGTCTTTCAAGAAATAACCATGGTTGTGTCTCTCACTCTGTCTGGTTCCTTGTTAATGCTCACCACTCCAGCTCTTTGAGCTTTCCATCTGCTACAGATGGGGTGAGCAGTGGTGCCAGGCGGCCTTTCCATGTTCTGAGCTTTCCTATGTGGAAAGAAAGAATTCAGTAGGCTATAATTGGGAACACAGCACGGTGATTTATGGGACACAATAGGGCAGGATTTTAAGTCTGCTAGAAAATAGATATTTCTTTTCTGAGTTTCAGGAAGTGACATTGCAGAAGCAAGCCATATTGTTGAATTGCACTCTATTTTTCCAGTTTCTTTCTATTACTCAGTAGTTCCAGAGTCTTTGGGAAATCCAATAGAAATTTATATGTTCAGCAATCCAGTAAGCAAAGTTTCTACACACATGTCAGTCTATGACCAAACTGCAAACAGTTATGAACATTCCCAAGGAAGCAAGAGTACACCTAGGACAGAAAACCACAGGTGCCATCTATCCTCAGTTAGGAAGTGCTGTCTTCCTGTTTCTTCCCCATTTTATTCCACTCTGCTCTTTGAATGACTTCCATATAAAGCTCCCTGGTTCCTCCAGCAGATTTCAGTACAACAAAAAATGCCCTATTTTTTTTCTTCCTAATTATTGTTTATGTGAAATTTTTTTTTGGAGATTGAAATTAAGTGTCCACAATTCTCATGCTGTAAATTTCCTTTTTTTCTGATAGGGAAGGGAGACAGCCAATATTGCCTAAAACACTTTTTACTCATTAAGCTGTTTTTAGTGATAAAAACAAGCTGTTACTACTAATGGCAAATGACTGTTCACACAGCACATTCAATCTAACAGTTCACTCACATGATCACACAGCTCCCAGTTGGAGCTGCAGCTTTGAGGGCAACCCCAACCCCTTACTCAGGAGAAGAGGTTCATACTGATGCCTTCGTGGCATCTGCAGTGTTTGGGAATTCCTTTAGAGGGTCATATCTGCATGTGATCTTGAATAAATACAGCAGACTGTTGGTTGTGGATTGATTAGTTCTTGCAAGCTCTGCAGGATCATTAATCATAGAAAGGACCCATAAAGATCACTGAGTCCAACCTTGGGCTCCACACCACCAAAAGAACAGACCCTATGTCTGAGAGTATTATCCAGATGCTTCTTGAACTCTGATAGATTGAGGCCATGACCACTTTCCTGGACAGCCTGTTCCAACCCCTTGGCCCTCTGGTGGAGAATGTCTTCTTGTCACACAACCTGACCCTCCCCTGATGCAACTCCATAACATTCCCACTGGTTCTATCATTGGTCACCGGAGAGAGTATCTGCAGAATTTTCCAGTTCTCAAGAAACTTTTGCTCATTATACTCTCAGCATGTCTTCTTTTCAGCGTGGTGTTTTCTTGCAATATTTTTCCTGTTCATGCTTATAAGTATAGTACCCACTCACAGAGAAGAAGGCTTGATGACACTGAAGTATTACATTATAAAGTTTAGTGCATATTTTATTTCTTTGCCATTAACAGTATGAAGCAACACATTAATGACATGGAAGTAAAAAGAAATAGCGGTAGTTATTACTTTCATCCATCACTTACGCCAAACACTGCTGCAACAAGGAGCATAAGCTGACAAAACATTTCTTCAAGCTGTGCCATGTCAGTTAAGTTTCTGCAGGTTAGTACTGCAGTGTCATCCCCCTGACTGCTTTCTGTGAGGGGCTGTAATTAGTCCTGGATGAAACGGTTCAGATCAAACAGATCATCCATTCTCTCAATCCTTTTCTCCTTCCTCAAAAATGAGTCAAAGCCAATACAGTTTTTAAAGCTTAAAAGATTAATATGAAATGCCAGATGTAAGCAACAACATCATCCTCACCTTGATGCTACTCAAATATTGAAAGTGAAAAATTTGAGACTAGACAGAAAAACGTGTTTATTCTCCGTGAATTACAAAGTGAGGACTGGTGTTGCATCTCTCCTGCCTCAGGGAAAACGAATGGCTCCATTTCACACGTGAGCATCATTCAGTGTGAAACCACTTTTCTAAGTAGGCAACTCTGATTTGGTGGGACTTCCTCAGCAAAAAGAACCTGGAATCTAGGATGGTGGTAACGTTTAAAACAATGAAGAGTAAGAGACCAAGCAGGTGAGTTTCCATAGTAGAAATGCTACGCAAAGTCAGAGAAGGTTTGCTGCAGGACATAGTGACCCCCTAATCTAGGGGCAAGGAATGCAAGGAATGATCAATGCCAGATGACATTAACTGCATCCCAAGGAATACCCAAGACACCCAAGATACTGAGGACAGGAAAAACATAGGGGTATTTGTCTGGCTTACTTTAGACATCGAAAGTGTTTTACCTAGCTTGTGTTCTACTCTCCAGCTGAATCCCATGTGAGGCTTTTGAAGTATTATGAAGAATATGAAGTTCAGAGTTTTACCATCAAAACCCGAAGAGCACTATAAGTCCATATGGAACCTTACGAGCCTCTTCTGGAGTATCCTTCAACTCCTGGCCATGGCCTAGGAGCTCCATTTCAACCTAACCTGGGGACATCAGTCTCTGCCCCACTGATAAAGAAGGATGATGATCTCCAGCTCTGCCACAGTATTGTCCTGCCTGGACATGGGTTACACTGAGACCTTCTCACACTTCTGAGACATCTAAGATAAACAGTGCTTTTTCTAGAAATTCTTACAATATGTATACACAATGCATTTTCTCTGTGAGGAGGCCTTTAAAAAACAAACTTTCTATCATTGTCCTTTAGACTGGAGTAGTAGGGAAAGCTGTGCTTGTTTACTTTCTGAGGAGTTCTGCACATATCTTCATTGATTCCAGTTGTCCTGTTTCTATGAGCCTTTGTCCAGGAAGAAAATCAGGGAAGCCAAATGAAGACACATGGTTGGACTGTTACCAGAAGAGGAGAAGGAGAAGAGTGTGGTTGTCTGCTACGTATGGAAGCCTGGCGGGGTGTCAGCAGAAGGCTGAGGACAGAGATGGTGTAACACCTGGCAGCAGAGAAAAGCCACCTATTTAAGAAAAGGAAAATGCGTCCATGTGGCATAGATCTGTTCTGTGGAAATCAAAAGACAAGGTTTATACTGTACATCTCCCTTGAGGTTTAAGCCTCAAGGCTCAAGTTCCTCAGGCTGAGGAAATCAGTGTGGGCTACTGAAGGTATTCCTGTGCTTGGGAGTCTGGCACTCTTTTATCCGGGTTCCTCTGCCTTGGGGAGGAGGCTTCCACAGGCTTCCCAGTGTGGCATACTGCCATACTCAGGATGTTAGTCTTACGACGCATGGGCTATGAGAACAGATGGCCTTACCAACTACGTCCTATGTCTGCATTGGCAGAGATGTTTGTACTATCAATAGCTCCTGGGAAATTAAGCTGTTAGTGAGCAAAATGTGGCTTCTCCATTGTTCTGTGGGTAATACAGTCTATTGATCAGATTTCTTCACTAAAGCATTGGTAAAATGTCTAATGGCGTGTCCAAAAGCAGTGTTTGGTATCTGTAGTCCCTCCTACATTGGACTGAAATGCCCTCTGCAGTCAGAAAATCGAAAGTGCCTTTTGATGGCTGTGATTCTGCAGAAAGATCATGAGTAGATTTTTAATTAAGTCTTTGTTTTGGATACAGCATATTGTTTAATAAATTGGAAAGTAGTAGTTTTTTTCTAGGTCACCTGTCTGTCATTTCAGCTGGTTTACATATTGTTGCTGATTCCTGTAGGAATTCTAAAAGTATAGAAGAAGAAATACATGAATAAAAAACCAGTCACACTGCTTTTGTTAAGGGGCTCACCCCACTCTGTGCTTTCCTTCCGTTGGTCCTTCTTTTTCTTTATTTAGCCAGCCTGTATGAATGATCCCCTCCATTCCCTTGTCTTCCTTGTCTTCCTTTACTATTGGAAGCCTATTTTTCTATATCCTCTTCTGATCAATGAGCATAGCCATCTAGAAGTTGTTTTTTTTGTTTTTGTTTTTGTTTTTGTTTTTGTTTGGTTTAAAACCCTCAGTTACTGTCCAAAATCCTTCCTACCCCCAACTCTCTCCCTGTATCTCCACATCCTGGTACATGCTTCTCCTGTAAACAGTGCATTCTGTTTGCTTTTATTTCTTGTGTGTGAAGTAAAAGTTGTACACATCTACAAAATTAGTGGTCTCCATACAAAGATCTATACAAAGCTTTTATGAAAAAAGCAGTATCAGAATACAGAAAGTATTTTTGTCCTGTGGATCAGCCTTTGGAGTGACTAGAAATGAAAAAGTAAATACCAAAGGTACTAAGTATGAAGTTACATTACTGAAGATACTGTCAAAAAAGTAACCAGCCATAGAATAAAACATATTTCTCTCTTTTGTATAAAATTATTCTACACAGAGAAAACTGAAATGCCAGGCAGGAATATCATGGTTCGGTGCAGAATGAAACAGGGACTGTTTCTCACAGTGCTGCCTCATGATCTGTTTCTGATAATGTCAAGAGGTCCAAGAAGGTTGCAGAACCACATGGTGATGAACGGTCGGGCAGAACCCTGCTGGTGCTTCTTCTGAAGCTAGAACAGGTAGGTGCAAACGTTGGAAATATTGCACTCATGCAGTAGCTTTCAACTTCCTATGCCTTCACATTCTGAAGTCTCGTGTGAGAAATGGCTTCATGCTGCAGTGGGAAGAAACGCATTGTGCTGAATGAAAGCCATATAATGACAGTGAAACAAATGCTATAAAAGTGGATATGGAGATATTTGTGAAGGGTTTCTTCAGTGAAACATAGAGTGGAATCTGTATGATTGACATTGTCTGATACTCAAAGACGCTGTACAAAATGCCATATTTTATTCTAAAAGTAATTTGTAAGTAAAACATAGCAGTCAATTTAAAAACTGATTAGGTTGTTTTCTTTTGTTTTTTTGTTTTTTTTTGCATCTGCCCTTTGCTGTTTCAATTGATTGTTTAGACTGAAATTGCGATCAGATCATTTTGAAAGCACTTAAAAAAGATTAATACATTCATTTGGTCTAAGAAACAGTAAAATTTCTTTGAAATACTTCTGGTATTTAGATGCAGATATCAACAATCTTCCTGAGATTGCCAATTCATAGGAAAATTGATGCTTTAATTTTCATTCAGTCAGCTGGTGTTGAGGATAAAGTATTTGGGAAGTAAAGTTTGAAACCCCATTATGGCTGTATTTTGACTGTAGTAAAGATGATGTCTCCTTTGCTTCTCTGTCGCATCATCACTGTTTTGCTCTTCCAAGTCAGTACAGTACATGAGATTTTTAAAAATCCAAATTAACAATTTTTTGTCTTTTTTTTTTAAATGAGCACATTTTTTTTCTAATTAACTCTTTGCTATCACATTGTAGCTCTTAATTTTTGACATCGTTTGTATCTTAGAGATACTTGAGTTTTGGTTACTTAATTCAAAGCATTTCTACTGTTATGTTCAACTTTAAGCATATTCAATTGGATGCATCCATTCAATGATATAATTGCTGTAGCTAATTGAAATTGGTAGTATTTTCTGGTTCACTGTGTGATCCAAAGGTCTGAAATAATAAAAACTCAGAGCATTTTCTATCTTCTGGTGAACATTTCTGTTCATTACCCACTCCCTCTCGGAGATAGGCTTGAATTCCTAACAATTTTCCTTGGAAAATAATAATTAAAAAAAACCCCACAAAAACGAACTTAGGCTGTAGATATTACTTTAAGGAACAGATTTTTCTGTCTTTCTAACAGTCCTCCTATTTGCAATTCAGTGATGGTACGGATCATCAGCTTTCACTTTTTGCACAGTAGACTGCAAAACAGCTACTCTGTGTATTGAACATTGAAAATTCATGCTGATAATTGTTTTTATAGAGAGCTTCATTTTAAGATGCTGTGCCTACCCACCAGAAATTTCTAGCTCCCCTAATAGTTCACAATTCCACTATTTCCCAATTATATATCCAGTGACTATGAATTGCATTTAGTGTTTGCAGAAGCTACCCCATTCAGGTTCTGCTGGCTTTGTTTCGGTTCTTTTCTTAACTTTCTTAGGAAACACAGAAAGAATCTCAATGTTCTTTTTGATGCATTCTAAATTTCTAAATACAAGTTTAATTCATCAAGTGAAAAAGTGTAAAGTTGTTTTTTTAAAAAATTTTTATGTATAGTAAGACAATTAAATGCATTCCATAGTGACATAGGAATTCAGCAAAATGTGGAGCAACCAATAGTTTAAACTGTTGCAACCCTTATCCCTTCTTATGTGAGGGTTGCTCCAAAAGCAATGCCTACTGCTTTATTATGTTGGCTCACATCATCAGAGGCAGATGTTGGTGGTATGGCAATAGAGGTTGAACCTTCCCGCCAGTATCCCATTACATGTTGCCATGTGACAGATGGCAGCAGAGGGGCAGTCTGACACAACAGTGTCTGACATGTGTATGAAGTAAAGGTGTGTCACTGAATTCCTGCATATGGGAAAAAATGGCACCCATTGACGCTCACAGAACTTGATGGAGACTAACCAGTGGATGCGAGGGTAGCGAGGGGCAGGTGGTGCATTTCAGCAGTGGCAGAAGCAACAGTGAGTGCTTCATGCAGGCTCTTGTTCATCACTGGCAAAAATGCAGAGCTAATGGTAGTGCCTATGTTGAAAAACAGTGTTTTGTAGCTGAGAATTTGCTTTATCGTACAGTTATGTTGTGCTCTTTGCATTTACTGTAGTTTCTTGGAAATAATTAGGAGGCTTTACTTATGGAGCAACCTACATGTGTTTATGACTGTGCACACACACACATATAAAATTGCAGAGCAAGAGAGGGAAGAGAGTAAACTAATTTTACCTCAGTCCTATTCATTGAGAGACAGAACTAAATATTTGCCAGTGGTAGGAACAAAATCAAGGTCAAAGGCAGCAGCACCAGATAGACTGAGATAGGGCTTCATCACCATTTGCCACCTGTGCTAGTTTCTAAGTTATCACAGCAGAATTACTACAGAAAGTAACAGCTTTATATAAACAGGGAGTCGGTGATAATTTTATTGCTAAAATCAGAGCTGATGTTTCGTTACTTTCCCGTGGCTGGGTAGAAGCTGGAGACAGGAGGTGGCTGTCAGGAGGTGCTGACAAATCAGCAAATTAGGTGATTTCTGGGAGAAGTGAGTGCCTGACCCCACTCTGCAGTGCTCCTGTCATTTCATCCTGCCAATGCTGTGAGCGTGGGAAGAATGCAAGGTGGACATCATCCCTTGCTCCCTTGCCTAATGTCCAGTATTATGAACAGTGAGGGAAGGCAATCCTGCACCTGGACTACTCTCCTCTCCATTCTTTGTTCATTATCCCCTGGGCTCAGCTGTACCAAGAAAGCAGTGTTGCAAGCTGGTTGAGGGCTTCCAGACTGAAGTGCTTCTGAGGTGCTTGTGGGAAGAGACATAGGAACTTCATGAGAGATAGAAGACTGAATATGACAGGAACAGCCCTTGGAAATGTCGGTAGATGCTACTCGACATCTCCCTTTGACTTTGCTTCTTCCCCACCACCTCTCTTTACTCTTGACTACTCCACTCCATTGGATATTTCTCAGCTACTGTTGCAAAAATGGGGTCCTATCAATGTGAGTGAAATGGAAAAAATCAGTTGTTTTCTACCTTA
Organism: Lagopus leucura; assembly: GCF_019238085.1. Taxonomy (NCBI): domain Eukaryota; kingdom Metazoa; phylum Chordata; class Aves; order Galliformes; family Phasianidae; genus Lagopus; species Lagopus leucura. The sequence goes on from NW_024962262.1 coordinate 70,892,266, forward strand.
TACTCAGAATAGTGAATAACAAATAATCAATGTTGCATATACTAACTACAGGGAAGACTTGTGTTGGGTCTGTCAGCATGATACGGCCTCCATAAATGTTACATGGATGAAAAGCTCAAGGAGCTCTTTTGAGTGAGCTTCATCTATACCTTATTTTACCCAGTTCACCTGACCTTATTTTAAGCCACTTTTACACATAGCTAATACTCTTGAGTGCAATGTATATAGAGTAGGTTTTTTTGCCAAATGTGTATCAACACTTAATACTGTACTAAAATGTTTGTGTCATCTTATTCTTGTAACTAAAACTTGTTCTTCAGTACTAATCAAATACAGCCTACTAAGCACTCCACACATTCAAATGGAATAAGGGTCCCAAATCTTTGCTCTTTTTGAAGAAAGAAGCAAATTTCTAAGGCCTCACTTTCCTCTGCTTGCATATCTGCAAAATTAAAACAACATATCCAATCAAACCCTTTGGTTGGTTGTGTAGTATTTTCTTAATCTTCCCTTGCACTCGCATTTACCTTTAAATTAAAGAGATGCACACAGGACAAAGTAGTTCAAAACTAACTCAAACACAGGAAGCCTGCTGTGTCTGTTCTTTTCCTCAAATTATAGATAAAGTAGCTTTCTCAACAGTTCTACTCACTGCAAAAATTGAAATCAGATATCCCTACAATGTGTTTCACCTGATAATGAGCTCGTCCCATATGCAGGACATTGCACGTTCATATTCACATTTTTCCAGTTTATATTACTTTATACTTTTTTTCTTTTCCCTTATGCCAGGAATAACACAGATAACTGGTTTAAAAACCAGTTTACATTAAAAATTTACATTACCTTTACATTACAAAAAGACATCTGAGAAGGTGGGGCATAAATGTCCAATGCATATCAACTTCTCGTGCTTTATAAATCGATTCCTTCTGTCAAGAGTAGACTTCAGGACACTGAGGGCACTAAAGGGCTGAATGGCCTCACCTGGGACCCCTATCACTTGCCCACAGACAAGTAATTCAAAATGCAGCTTTACAAGGAGGAGAGGTAAAACATCTTTTGTAGTAAAGATCTTGCCGTTTGATTACAGTGACATACACTAATTTTACAACAATCATGAATTACTGAAGTAATGAAAACTGCTCTAGTTAAAATATTGCACATTATCATTACTGTAGCACCCAGAGGTGCGACAGTCAGGAGTATGGAGGTCTTACTCAGTCCTGAATGGCTTGCTGCTGGGGAACTTGTCTGCTGGGAGCCACAGGAGTTATCTTAGGTCCTGAGCTTAAAGAAAGTCACTGAGAGAACACAGGAGATTTGTTGTATTAATTCTTCTTCTTTTTTTTTTTTTTTTTGCCCCCCCCCCCCTTACTCTAAGTAGATTAGGGTTAAGACAGTGCTTGCTCCTGATTTGCCAGGAAAGCTAGGCTGACTCTCAGCTTTTTCATGAACCTGTAAGGCCTGTCTGTGACAATTTATCAAAAACTGCAGTAACCTGTGGTAGTGGGAGGTATGAAACATTTGCTTTTGTTACATGTTTTTGACTGTAAGGTTTTGGTTAACAATACACTGCACTGATTCTACTGTCAGACTTATTCAACACAGACAAATATGTCACTCAGTCTCTACGCTTAAAAACCTTCCACAAAACACTCACTGCTGTACATGATTGATGCATAACTACCAAATTTTAAGAAGTTTCACTGAGTTACCCATTTCTCAAATATTAAGTTAGTCTAGGATTTTTTTAGAGCTTCTCTGTTCATTAAGTTTCCACTGAGGAACTTCCCTTGTTTTTAGATCCTTTCCCTGTATGGCCTGGGAAGATACAATGGCTGATCTGAAAGTAATGTCTCCTGTTTTATCACCTTGGCCCATGATGTCAGAAGCAGATGTTGGTAGCATAGCAACACAGGTTGAACCTTCCTGCCAATATCCAGTTACGTGTTGTTGCAGTGTGACAGGTGGCAATAGAGGGGCAGTTTGACAAAGTAGCATCTGACATGGAAGTGTGTATGAAGCAAAGATGTGTCACTGAATTCCTCTATGCATAAAAAATGGCACTCATTGACATTCATTGATGCTTGCTGAATATTTATGGAGATCAAACAGTGGATGTGAGCACAGTGATGCAGTGGGTGGTGCGTTTCAGCAGTGGTGACAGCAATGCGAAAGACAAACCATGTTCTGAACAGCCATGCACAGCTGTCATGATGAAATGAAGAGCATTTCTGTCAGCTCATCTGCGTGAATCAACAGATTACAACTGGGGAACTGTGTACAGAGCTGAATGTCAGCTTCAATGCATTGGAAATGATAGTAGAAACATTGGAACAACTCAAAGTTTGTGCCAAGTGGGTCCCACAAATGCTCACACAGGAACAAAAGAACACCATATGTAAGTTTGTCAGGACCTACAAAATCAATACAAGGCTGAAGGTGACAGTTTCCTGGATCACATCATTACTGGTGATGAGATGTGGTGTCACCAACACAAGCCAGTCAAAATGACAGTCCATAGAGTGATGATGTGAATTCCCTTTCAAAGAAAAAGTGGAATACAGCCCTCAGCAGGTAAAGTGATGCACGCTGTCTTTGCGGTAGGAAAGGGGTGAACCTTCTGGATTTCCTGGAATCTGGTTTATCATCAACTCTGACTGCTACATTGCAACTCTGAGCTGGAAACATGGACTTCCAGAATCAGGTTGGAGAACAAAACACAAAACAACTTTTCCCTTGTAAGATGATGATGCCAGGTCCCATAGCAGTTTGAAGACTGTGGAGCACGTTGCCAGCCTTGGCTGGACTGTTCTGCCACACCCAACATGTAGTCTGGGTGGCACCTTCTGACTTCCATTTGTTCATGTTGAGGAAAGATTGTCTATGTGGGTGACATTTTCCTAGCAACAGCGCTGTCCTAGCAGCTGTGAAATAGTGGGTCACCTCTGCTAGTTTGTATTTTTATGTGCAGGGCATGCAGGCTCTTGTTAATGTCTGGCAAAAATGCATAGCTAATAGCAGTTACTATGTTGACAAACAACATTTTCTAGCTGAGAATTTGCTCTAGCAAATAGTGTTCTTCCATTCTTGTATCTGTTGTAGTTTCCATGGGAATGAAGAGAAGGCATTACTTTGAGAGCAACCTACATACATCCATTACTCCTGTTCTGGCTCAAATCAGGAGTCCCCTGCTAGCACGAGTCAGTCAACAATTTGCCTTTCTAAGTGGGAGTGGTTGTTAGTGCCAGAGTAGTGGGAATTGGTGTTCACAGATAATAAGCCTTAAAAATTTTCCTGCTGTTGTAGCAGGATAAAATTTGAGTGAGCTCTGGTGCTTTGGTGGTGGTGAACTTAAAAGTTTTATGCTGCATATAAAAAGCATGCACTTTAAACATGAAGAAAAGTAGTTCAGAATGTTGTGATGTCTTCTTGTGCTCAGGACATATTTTAACAAAAAGGGGTCTTGCAGCAGGAAAGTAAATAGAAATAACTTAAGTTGTAACACCCTTCTGGAGATAAAGTTTCTCACCTCAGCAACACATGAGTCAGGCTGAGCCCCACAGAAGGGACAGTGATTGTGGCAGACCCAAGCTGACCTTCTGGAGCTTATTATAGTCATGCTGATCCTGCTGGGACTCTGCAAAGCACAACTGATGCCTACTTGTCTGCAAATCCTCCTGCTGCCCCACCTCCTTTCTTGGCACTGAAGGTTGAAGTTACCAGTCTTATCAGTTTCACAGCTGGTGGAGGTAAGGTGAGTCGGTAGGTGCTGCACAGGAGCTGCTTCACCTGCTGCTGGGGAGGAAAACAAGTTGTGATTCTCTGTTGTTGCTGGTAAAGCGTTATTGGCTTGGTGGAGTGAAAAGGGAGGAAGGAGTACATGGGTCCAGAGCCTGGAAGTGATGGTTTGAAATCACCACAAACTGTTCAGCCTTTGGGCAGTACCCTTGGCTACCTGCAGTGAGTCACTGCAGCTTTGGTGGCTGTGTTCAGTAATGTGTCTCCTCCCCTTAAGTCTCTCCTTTCCTTTAAACCAGTTCACTGCTCCGTCTGTGACCCTCAGGCTTTATGTCTTATTTAAGCATCCTGTGTTTTCTAATGAGAACAGAATGCTCTGTTAGCTTGGTAGATTCATAGCCTCGGTTGCTACCATCACATTGGACCTTGCTTTCTACAAGCACTACATTCACTTTATGAAGAGCCAACAAATGTTATGAGAAAAGCCAATCTGTTCGAAGGTACACTGATATACAGGAATGGTTATTTCACATCTGGGATCTCTCTGCATGGAAAGTACACAGAATTTTATAACTCATCAACTCTCAGAGATGCCCAAGCGTGCTGAAAGTAGGACCATAAATTTCTAGGAGATAAAACATTTTCATAGAAAAAGAAAATACCAACAAAATAAGCCAGGTCTGTGGTGTTCTGGAATGCATTAGAAAAACATATATAAAAAAAAAATCCTGCCTTTTAATTTATGTATAAAAAAATGAAAAGATTCCCAACTTCCAGTAAGAGATAAAAGATTAAATACATACTTCTCATTTCATAGAAGACTGCCCTGTTAAATCTGAAATTTAAATCATAGTGGTTGATTATCAGTGCTCACCAAGAGGATTACAGAACAGTCATTAAATCTTATTACAAAGCGAAGTGCAGAAAGTAATTGCACATATTTGTAAGTAGCTTAGAATTGATTAAAAATGCATAAAGAAAAACGGCAAAGTTTTCTGCTGGCTCAAGCCTAGTAGCCCCGCTGGGTAAACACACACCAGCTCCTTTCTCCAGTAACCTTCTCTGCTTCCTCCCCGTGTGGCAGGAGGAGGATTTCTCCCTGCTCTAGGGACAGTGACACTACACATGATGCTTGGACTGCTGTGAGCTGCAGGAGATAGGGAAGGCCTGCATTCATGCTGAAGTTAGGCAGCTTTAGGAGAAGCTCACCAAGTTTAATTTAAGCCGTTCCTCAGGCTAAGCCTTTCTTCCCCCACCCCCTTCCTCCTCTGAAGGCTGTTTTAAAGCTGCGTTTTCAAAGCGATGTATGGGGAATTAAGTGCTCCGGTTCCACAGCTGTTAATGTGATTTTGTGAGCAAATACCCTCTACTCCAGCACTGCACAGAAAGCCATAGTCTGCTGTGAGGTTTTATACATTCCCTGCATGCAAAGCTGTGCCAAATCAAGGTAACTTTGGAAGTGAGTTATCTCTGAGCAAATTATTGGCATGTGGAGCTTCTTGCTGTCTGTTTGTTTGGGCTGGGCAATGAGGCAGGCCTTCCCTGCAGAGGTTGAGCAAGAGGTAGAACCAAGTAAATTTTGTATGCCATTCCATGCTTAGTTTTGCTTGGTTATATAAAGATGAGCCCCCCCACAAGTCAGCTTTGAGTGAGCAGAGACAAAATCAGTGTGTAACACACTGCAAGGATAGTCTAGTTCCATGCAATCTAGGTCTCAGAATTTTCAGGCTGGATATCAGGAAAACTACTCAGCAAGAGCAGTGATGCAGTGGCACAGGCTGCCCAGGGAGGTGGTGCAGTCACCATCCCTGGAAGTGTTCAAGAGCCGTGTGGATGTGGCACGGAGGGACGTGGGCAGTGGGCATGGTGGGGGTGGGCTGATGGTTGGACCACATGATCTTAATGGTCTTTTCCTACCTCAATGATTCTGTGATTCTAAGCCACTTGCTGATTTTAGGTTTGTGTTTAAGCTGCTCACATATCTCTTTTGGCATTGAAGATATATGGATATATTCCTGAGACAGTGTTGTGTCATGCTTTCCCTTTCCTCTTAGATTCATCTTTTTCTCAGAGCCGAGGCAGTTTGGTTATATTCTACTGTGCCCATCTATGGGGATGTGGTAAGAAGGGCACGTGAAGTTTCTAATTACTGGTCTCAAATTGACAAATTTATGACACTTCTTTTTATTTTCCTGTCTAAATTGAAGGGATTACAAAAGATTTTTCTGTTCTGTATTCATTTACAACATCTATATGAGCTTTTGAATAATCTTTGTTTGCAACTAGGAGAAAAATGCACATTTTGTCAACTTATCTTCGCTTCATGGGACTAGACCTCAACGGCTGTCTTTCACATTAATACGAATTTAAGAACCAAAGCTCTACATAATGAGTTGAAAATATCTGTCTCAGAGTTTACTATTGATTTGCTTCCCTAACATTTCTGAGAATTACCCGTTGCATAATCTATAGAACCAAATGATTTCTTTGCAAGGTTGCTGCTATCTCTTAAGGTTTTATCTAAAGCCTTGAGAACTGTAATTTTTTTCTCAAAGTCACATAAGAATGTTAGTTTTCTTCCTGCTCTAAAGAAAGTTTCTTGCTTCAAGGATTGTGCAGAAAAGCTTACAAATATGAATGTCAGAGAACAGCATGGGGCAGAGGGCCAGGAACCTGGGCATGGAGGTGACAGGCGACAGAGTCCATTAGCAACACCCAGCAAGGGCAAACATGTGAGCCAGGACCACTGTCCATCCAGAGAGTCCATCGGGAGCTGAAGGAGACAGGGCCAGGGCTGGAGGGAAGGTCATGGTATGGGCCCAAGAGATTCATCCAAAGGACAGGGCAAGAGGCAGAAAGCAGGATAAGCTATGGTGTCTGAAGGGTCCTCCCAGGAGATGAGCTGTTGCAGTGGAGGCCTGAGGTCCATACGGGGGACAGATCCAGAGGTAGGGATGGGGACCTGCTATAGTGCAGATGGGGCAGGCACTCATGGCCTTGAAATCATAGAATCATTAAGGCCAGAAAGACCAATAAGATTGTCTAATGCAACCATCAACCCACACCTGTGACCACCCTAGACCATGTCACTCTGTGCAACACTGATACTTTTCTTGTAAATCTCCAAAAATGGTTCCACTGCCTTGGGCTCAGCTGAACCTGCGTCTCTGGGCAGGGGTGAGGATTCTCAATCAGGCTGGTCAAGGACCTTAAGGACTCTTAGTGCTTCTAGGTCTCTGACACCGAACCCAGCAAAGGCAAAAGTAATCAGAATATAAAAAGAATACAAAGATAATTTTCTGAACTCGAGATTTTTAAGCAGATTTCATTTGATAGAGAAAAGACAGTTACTTCCTGAAGCACGTTTCATTGAAGAACTGAGGCTGTGCCAGACAAGGCTCACTGTATGCTCTGGTTGCCTTTGCTGCTGCTTGCAAGGTTCATCAGCTTGCTCATACGAAGCAACAACAGGTTACAGGTTCCTCTGTATGGTGTGTTTTTAAGTGAATTAGAAAACACCTGCCTTTTGGATTCTAAGCTCTTGATCAATTTTTTCTTATATATCTACAACTTGACTTAATGCTTCTCATTTTGTAGTAGATAAAAAACTTCAGCAGTTCCTTGATACTTTCAGATCGTCACATAGCAACATTTCAGAATAATTTACTCTCTTTTCCAGTCACATTTCAAAGCCATGAAAGGACTTCCATCAAACCACATGAACCGCACTTCCATGAAATGTTTGCTTTGACTTACAGCTGCAAAAGCCTGAAGCCAGCTGATATTACCATTGAAAGAGATATTTTGAAAATACTTTTGGTCCTGATTTAGGAAACTGTCTCTTTCCAGGAATCACAGCTCAGCATGTGCTTTAAATGTGGTGTCAGGTCATGGAAATCAAATGGGTTTCTATGCATCTACCTCAGTATGATCCTGAATCTAGACCTTTGTTGATGAGAGGTAATCTTTGTTCTGGTTTGTACTCCACTTATACTATCATGTGTTTATCAGCAGCCAAGGAGATTGGAGAAGGGCTGCAATTTGTTAATCACTGCCTGGAGAAATCTCTAAGCTGATCCTAGTATAAAGAAGCAGGCATGAGAATATGCTTAGTAGTTTTCTGTTCCTTTGGTAATGCAGGAATTTTGTTTGACTTTTGCCAAGTGTTTTTTTTTTTTTTTTTTTTTTTTTTTTTTATTTTTTTTTTGTAAACAATATTTAAATGGCTTATGTTATTTTATTTTTTCCTTTTTTTTTCCCCCTACCCTCTTTCCCAGGAGATAAAACTAATGAAATCCTCCTCTACTGAAATCAGTGGCAAACCTCTCATTGAATTCAGGATCTCACTCAACCAGAGAGTTTTTTGCAAATAAGGTATTTAGATACTGCACTCAAGGGTGATATTCACAAATTTAGTGTTGCTTTCTCAAAATAAAAATTCTTGCATGTTAGCATGAGGAGGGCCTAACTGGAATGCTACTCCTTGAAAACTGATTCCCAGCCCTCTAACTTAAAGTTGTCTTCAAAACCCATAAGATGGCAGTGAAGTTAGCTATCCTAGCTGCTTTACACAGTGCCAATAACACAGTTAGTTGTTTGAAAAGGAAAACAAATTAACAAATAAACAGAAAACAAGCAAGACTGAAAGGGCTTGCTCTCCCTGCTTGTATGATCAGACACGTCTTTCAGGCACAAGTGAGATCCAGTATGCTTTTGCATGTATCAGCCAGACAGAGGTGCCAGAGGTGGACTTGTGAATCTGGGAGCCTTTCAGATCCCAGGTCACCTTTATCAAGGTTGGATCCCAAAGCCATGCCTGTATGGGCCATACCTTTTTATTAACTCAGAGGCTTGTCCAGTACTGGGTTCACCATGCTAGTTTAGACTATTTGGCTTTCCTTCTGGCTGCAGATTGAAGATCCTCTGGGTCACCCAAAGCAACCACATCATAGAGTCACCTGACAGAACACAGCCTGTTCCCTGGCAGAGGAAAGTTCAGGTGGACAGGGTGTTGCAGGAACCATCCTTTATGGTCAATGTGGGGTAAGTCCTCATACGTTAGTCCAGGGGCACAGTCACCTTCAAGCTCTACAGTGCCATGCCTGCATCTATTTGCAATGCTAGAGAAGGAATAAAAAGACCAGAGGAAGACTCTGCACAGGACGTCAGGTCTGCTGGTCTGAGCTTTGAGAATGAGATAAGGAATATAGATATAGCGTGTGAGAGAGAAAAGCCAGCTGGATGGGTGAACTTGCAACCGACAGAGATTTAACAGGCTGATCACTGCATTGGGAACCCTAAAAGCTGGCTCCTTGGAAACTGGGAATGCATGAGTGTAGTTCTTTGTCACAGTGAATGGGTGGGTTAAAGGATTTAGGGTAAGTAGAAAATGCAACATACCTACACAGAAATGGGATTTGTTTCTGAATGTTTTTTCTTGGAAATATTTTTTTCTCTGTGTAAGACTTCAGAATAAAACAGGAACAGAACTGTTCAGTTGGAAAGGTCCTTCAGGATATCATGTAGTCCATCTAGCCTTGACCACTTCAGTTACATGTTTAAAAGCTTGTTACTGAGGGAACTGTCCAAATATCTCTTGAACACTGGCAGGCATGGGGCATCAAATATCTCTCCAGGAAGCTGTTCCAATGTTTCATCACCCTTATCACAAAAAATTTTTATCCTAATGCACACTCTGAACATCCCCAGGCACAATTTTGTGCCTTTCCTACACATCATAGAATCATAGAATGGCCTGGGTTGAAAAGGACCACATTCATCATCGAATTTCAACCCCCCTGCTATGTGCAGGGTCTCCAACCACCAGACCAGGCTGCCCAGAGCCACATCCAGCCTGGCCTTGAATGCCTCCAGGGATGGGGCATCCACAGCCTCCTTGGGCAACCTGTTCCAGTGTGTCACCACCCACTGCGTGAAAAACTTCCTCCTAATATCTAACCCAAATCTCCCCTGTCTCAGTTTAAAACCATTCCCCCTTGTCCTATCACTATCCACCCACATAAACAGTCGTACCCCCTCCTGTTTATATGCTCCCTTTAAGTACTGGGAGGCCACAGTGAGGTCTCCCCAGAGCCTTCTCCAAGTTAAATAAGCTCAGTTCCCTCAACCTTTCTTCAAAGGAGAGGTGCTCCAGCCCTTTGATTATCTTAATGGTCCTCCTCTGGATCTGTTCCAAGAGCTCTGCATCTTTCTTGTGCTGGGGGGCCCAGGCCTGGTCTCAGGCCTGTCATCATCCTGTCATCAGTTACCAGTGAACAGTGCCTGACACCTCCCTCTATACTTCTCCTTGGGAAGCTGCAGAGAGCAGTGAGGTGACATTTCAGACTCCTTTCCTCTAATCTGGACAACCCAAGTGCCCTCACCCTCTCCTCACTGGACATGCCTACTAGCCCTGTTGTCAGCTCCATTGCCTTCCTCTGGATGCTTTCAAAGGTCTTTTATACGTTGTGGAGCCCAGAACTGCATCGAATTTTCAAGATGAGACCACATCAGTTCTAAATGCAGTGGAAGTATCCCCTCTTTTGATCAGCTGGCTATGCTGTGTTTGATGCACCCCAAATGTGGTTTGCCGCCTTGGCTGCCAGGGCACACTGTTGGTTCATGTTGAGACTGCTGTCACCAGCACCCCCATATCCCCTTTCTGCAAAATTCTTTACCCAGTATACCTCGACTGGGATAAGTAATTTATTTGAGAAAGAAGGAGAGCTACTTCATGTTTAAGAGGACTCCCCAAATGACACGACTGTTTCTATTTTTTTATGACATCTGGGTGGCAAAATAGATAGGGCGACATGGATTATGGTGATGCTGATGAAAAGGAGCTTATTTAAATTTAGGAGATAAAGCACATTTCAGCTTTGTATGTCTGTCTTCTGTACAGACTAATTAGTGTACACAGGGAGATGAACAATGAGAGAGAGATATACCAAGAGAGATCTGTGATATGACTTAACCTTTAAAACATAACCATTGAGTCTCAGCATCTCTCTGTCTGCATTCCTCTATGGATAACACCTGGCCTCTTTAAAGTGTTCCTGCATGTGCAACTAGAAGGAAGAGGCACACAGAATCATGGGTCAAATATTTCAGGTAAATATCAGGAATGGATATTACAGAAATGTGCATTCTCACATATGTTCACATACACATATATAAATCTGATTGCAGATCTAATTAATGCTAACAGGTAAGTTCTAGCTATCATTAGACTGTATACCAAATGTACATAAAATGTAGCTAATTGTGCTACATCAGTTGACAAATAAAATACTAAGGTAAAAGAATACCGTACTCTTTATACAAGTACTTCAAATGGAATATGTAATACATAATATTGATTCAAGAGGGTTGCTGTATTGAAAATCAAATGAGTTTTTGCCAATGCTGAGAGCAGACAAGCCTCGTGCAATCAGCCTGCTCAAATACTCATTACAGCAGTGCTGTTTGTGGCACTCTACTTAACAATCTGTCAGCAATTCCATTAAAAGAAACCTTATTTTTCAGGGGCTTATATTTTGGCCATAAAAAGTTGTTCCAGTAAGAAATTAAAAACGTATTTAGAGATGTAGTGGAAAGGAACACGCTCATCCCTCCATCCGAGTTGCTTTTAAAGGTCTGATCCTGGGTCACTTAAGTCAGCAAGAATTTTGCAATTTTTTTGGTCAGGAGGAGTAGAATTGAGATAAAAGGGTCTCTCAGTGATTAACTGCAGTTAACAGTAGCTTTGATTTTGACCTTAGCCAAGCTTATGTTCTCCAATAAGATTTAATCACTAGCATATGAGGAACTTTGAGGTGTCTCAGAATTATTTCTCTCCAAATGGTTTCCTATGGTACAGTCCTCAGAAAAAGCTTTTCTGATATGATACTTTGGTAAATGAAGGCCAGAACTATGGCCCAGATTTCAAGCCCAGTTCAAGCAGTTCCCTTCTGTGCTAAAATGGGGCCCCCTCCTACTACAGCTCCTGTGCTGAAAGATGGCACTGGAGGCAGTAGACTTAAGGACAGGAGAGTAACGTATTATCTTGAACTGTGAAGTGTAACATTTATAAGATTTGACATTCAGCTAGACCAGATCCTGTGCAACCTGATCTGATGTTGATTTGGGCCTGCCTTGGGAGAGTGGTGGTTGACCAGGCACTTCCAGAGGGTCTTTCCCACTTGCATTTCTCTGTGGCTCATGAGAGTTGTTATGAGGAAGTCTAGTATCTGCTGTTGCCAAGAGCTGCTGGGATTCCTATTCAGAGTCACTGATAAATATAAAACTTTCTGATGCTTTAGGACACAGAGTGTCAGGGTTTGCTTTGATCCATTATAGCTGTTGTGGCTATACTTGGCTTGCTTTTCCGTATCCAAAGTGAATGATTTATCTGACATGCTGTGAATTCAAATTCTTCATTTTTTTCTCTCTTTGGGGACCACTTGAAACTTTATTTACGCAAAAATTAACTTGGATTGTAGCGTAGAAGTGCTTCTGAAAATTTTGCCCTGTAGAGTTGCATTAGCAGCAGAGCTATAATTGTGTTTCCTCTCATTTGTTCTGTAACGCTAAAGTCGCACCAGTGTATTTGAGAGGTGTATTAAGGTTATTAAAAGGTACTTTTTATATTTCTTAGACAGTTACTAAGAAGCAGTATGACAGCTACAAGAAAATAAGCAAAACGAAGGAGCATGTGAACTGAGAGTACATCAAGATGACACAAACAATGCTAGATCTTAATATTGATGCTAATTTACTATTTGAAGTCATGAGATACAAGCCACACCAGTCTCTGTGTTCAAGAGAAAGTCAAACCACCAATGTGATGAGAGGTATTGGCTTCCAGGTAAAAATAACGAGTTTGTGTGGATGTTGACAAGCTCTGTGAGACAGAGATGATCTGTAGTATGATTTGATGAACACTCCTAAAATGGGACAGTAAGCTCCTATTCCAAAAAGATCACTGTAGAAAGCTATGTATCACCTTGTAACGTGAAATATATTTAAAAGGCTGACGATGGTTACAAAGACAAAAAGATAAAAAACAAAATTCATCCAACAATTATGATTGTTTAAGTCTTTTATGTTTAGATTTTACTGTCTTGTTTAAGTTTCCTCCATGCACACAAATATGAAGAAGAGAAGCCTTTCCCAGATCTCATATAAGTTTTTCCTTCTTGCCTATTTAGAGCCAAGTATGCCTGATCCTTCAATTACTGCTAGCTCCTAGCCGTGTCATCTACCTTTGAAATATTCATTTGCTGCCATCTTTGCTGCCATCATTACAGTGATTGCTGTACACCTTTGCTGTATTTGATGCTAACCTTTGGTCAGTGCTAAGGTCCTTTCTAATCTTCTAATCTAATACAGAAAATGTTCTATTGTGTGTCTTTCAAAAATATGTATATATAAATAAACAGTAGCTTCTGTGCTCAGCTTCTTTGCAGTCTTACACCTTCCTCCTGAGTCAGCTACTGTGCTTGTTTGCTCCATCATTATCCTGGCTGAAAAATGTCAGAGTGATGGAGTACCTACGAGCAGTTTCCCAGTGAAAAAATAAAGGATTTGCTGAGTGAGCATGAGCTGTGTTCCACAGAGAATCCTAATATCTGGTGGCAAAACCAGGACAGAAGCAGGTCCCCTTGCAAAGAGGTTAACCACTGATGGAAACTGAATTGTCACAGAGCCTAAGGAGCAGAATTCTTTCTTACTATTTTTATTCTTACGATGGCTGTGGCAGGCCCCCCCCCCCTTTCCATATACATACATACATACATACATACAGATACATACATACATGTTCTCTCTCTCTAGGTGCATATAGATCTGTATTCTCTTTATTATGTGTATATAAATTTACCTGAAAAATATGTACGCATGCATATTTATAAGAAAACCACGTCACTGAAACACTAGAAAAATGGTAAGATCTACTGGTATGTATTTTAAATAAGATTCCTCTTTGTTTGTGGGTTGATATAATCTTCAATTACATGACTGTACTAATTTTTCCAGGCAGGCCATACCATTCTGCACATGTAACCTCCTTGTAAGGAGGTTAAATTCTTTTCAGTTTGGCTGGTTTTAGTGAGGTTTCCTAGTTGTATTTCTGAGCAATACTTAACCTTTGGTAGATAAAATAATCTTATGAATTCATGTTCTCTTCTGTTCTTGTCCCTGACTTGCTCTGTCCTTCCCATGCACAAGTGCATTGACTGTAGGACTGGACCACACCACTGTGTAGTCTTCTTTCAGTGGAGGGTAACAAACCACTGATGGAAGGAGGGTTGAAGACATATGGTTTTGCCTTTGATATTGAGTGGAAAAAAAAAGAAAAGGAGCGACATACAGATCTCTGACCATCACCTTCCAGTCTTGTCCTAAATAGCATTTCACAGTATCTCTACACCCTTCTTCCCTTTCCTAGTCCTGCTTGCCTCACTGCTCCTTGCAGTTCTTATTTCTGCCTATTATTTTATTTCTGCCTATTTCTTTATTCTCACTATCCTTCTCCTGAAAGCTTTATCCCTGACATTGAATTTGGCATGTTTCCCTGTCCTTTGAGGCCCCAGCCACGTAACGTTTTGAGAACAGAGTAGAGATAGTCTCCCTGTATTCTTTTCCCATTGGTGGTGTTTCAGTATTAAGGCTAGCAATTTTAGGAGTAAATCCTTTTCAGCACCTTCATCCCTACTATACAGTGACATTTATTTGGTGGCAGTGCAGGCATTTATTCTGATTGGCACTGGGAACCTGCATAGAGATGGACTAGGCTCTGAGCAACCTGATCTGGCTATGGACATCCCTGTTCATTGCAGGGGATTTAGACTAGATAACATTTAAGGGTCCCTTCCAACTCACAATTCTATGATTCTATGGAGCAGGCTCAGTTCATGTGTTAGTTGCCCAAATGTAGCTTAGAACAGGTTGCTCTGTACTAGTGAATGGAAATTTTCTTAAGTGAACCCTTATCCAAACTCAGCCCAAGAACACACCTTTGTGCCTAGAGCAAGTCCACCTCCTTCTATCATACCTCTTTTCTGTACATGAATATTTAGAACCTCTAAGATAAATTGTTGTATGTTTTTTTTCTAGTTGGCCTCTATTTTGTAGAGAACTGCCTGAAATACCTTACATGAAACCTCTGAATATGATAATCCTCAGATAAATGATTTCTCTGAAGACTGTACCTTGCTCACTGCAGTTCAGTAGCATCAAATTGCTACCAATAATAGTGAGGGCTTTAGAATGGAAAGCATTGGGAAATGGCTGGACTAGAAGATCTTAGTGTTTTTTTTCCAACCTAAACGATTCTATGATTCTATTCAATCTTCATTATATCTAATACTGCACTGATTGTATTGCCAGCTCACCAAATCACAGCAGCATTGCAGGGATGGGATAGTGGGAGCTTTAGCCATCTTCCTGGCCTCCTGGTAGATGTGGGGCCTGAGTTATTTATATGTTGTCAAACGTGCCTTCGGCAGGTGGCCTGAAGCATTGTAGCCATGGAGGAGCATTCCTTGTCACTTCTTGTATGTTAAAAAATGCCCAGACTAGGGAGCCCTGAAGCTTGCTAACCCAGATGTAGAACAACAGGAGCTGGCCTGTAATTCATACCAGATATAAAAGGAATGCATTCATGCCCTCAGACACCCCTTTCCATGATGAAGAGAAGAGTTAAGGCTTGTGCCCAGCATTACTTTAAAAAGTAAAGAGTTTCCTGTCCCCAAGTGGATCTGAAATGAAAAAGAGGAGGTGTCCTCATAAGTGCTGCTTGGTTTCTTGCATATTAGTTCCTCTGTGGAAGTTGGCTGTCTTTTTACTGGCAATTATTGTGTTTCACTGTTGAAAAAAAAAAAAGCTAAAATCCTTTGTGGAGGTGGAGAAATTAATTATTTTTGCTCAGGTCTGAAAGCATCAAAAAGGGAAACTTGAAACCTTTGTACTGTACAGTTTTATTCCACTCAGCTCTAAAGAATACAGAATGATGCCGTTCACTGGAGAGAAATGTACTGTATTATTTCAGAGGTTTATTGTTACCAATATAATTTGGGAGTGTGCTTTGCTCCCTATGGAAAAAGAATCGTTTCACAATGTTCTGTACTTTCTCTTCTGATGTTCCTGGTCCTGCTGGATGAATGTGCAAGCAGTTAGGTTAGGACATTCATTCTCCTAAAAAAGTAGGTAAAAATTATTCAGTAGATGTCCCCTGGTCAGGCACTGATCTTATTTCTCACACTGTGGAGCCCACAAATAGCTGTAGCAAATTTCTGAGGAAATCTGACTTTAACCATCTCTAAATAATGGTATCCCACCATCCTATGGATACACAGCAGCACTCTCACTAGATCCTACCAATCAGCTGTCCTTTACTCCCTCTCACATTACGCTCCAGGCCTTGCTGTTCAGAAGTTCAGCTTCAGCTGACGACAGCAGTATGGATGTACTGCAGCTGCCCAGCTGCAAAGAAAGATCCACCACTTAGCAGTTGGCGGGCAGCTGATTTTTGTGCCTTGTAGTCACATCACAATGCTGTTGCACACTGTAATGACCAGGATGCCTTAATGAGGAATACCTCTCTCCACTGGTGATGCACAGTCGACACGTAGGAAATCAATACCCATCAAGGTCATACGTCCTACCCAAGAATTTCCTTTCTGATGTACTTTACAGACTCATAGAAAGGAAGACTTACTGCTCACGGTTGCTTATGCTTTCTTGTTAAATCTGAAAGCAACACATTGTACCCAACAACGCTTCCTTAGGACAGCAGCCCTGCAATGTTGTTTGCTTGGGATGGGGCTCCTGTTGGGAGAAGCTGCCCTCTGCTAGTGTTTCTTGCACTCCTATAGCTAAGAGGAACAAATGCCCTTAGTTTCAATATACAAATATATTTTGTATGTGATTGAAATAAAGTTTCAGTGCAATTTTTCTAAGTCTGAACCTCACTGGTATACTTGTACACTCCTCTGTCAAGCTCTGGTATAATGACACATTTACGTTTAGGATCATTTTTGTCTCTGATTCAGAATGCAGCAATGAAACGTTGCACACTGATCTGAGAGGAGAAAAGTCATGTTCTCCTAAAACCTGGATTTTAATGACTTTAGAGTGAAAATCAATGTTAAATTAAAAAGAGATTTCAGTGCAACAAATGCCCAAACCAAGAGGGGAAAGTAATTTGCTTGCTTTTTTAGGTTCAGTTTGAAATTTTCTCACAAAGAAAAAGCATCACTGTTCCCCATCCATAAAGGACTTTGTCTGGAAATTTTGAAGGAGCAGAATTTTATGCCTTGCTCATCTCACGAATGGATGTCAATGTCCTGTAACCTTAATAACAAAGGTTACATAGGGATTCTTCAAAATTCAGTTTTCATAAGGAAAGGCCCTGGAGAACAAATGATATTAGTCCTGAGGAAATTACTTTTACTGCATGTATGTGACTGTAACAGACTGAGAACAAAAATCGATGGCTTATCCGCACAGCAGGAACCCTTGAGATTATGGAAAAGCGGAGCTTGAATAAGTTATTTTACTTTCAAAAAGATCACTGGGACAAACATAAAACCAAAAGAAAAACCATCCCATTCTCTGTGTAATGCTCTGTGCTTGCTGCAGCCTTATTCTCACGGTGAATATCACAATACTGCAGAGTACATGTGTCTAAGAGAACACTAACCTTTTCCTTAGCTTCAGAACAGGAACGTGAGAAGAGTAAGTTATTGCTTCAGTGCAGATTTCCTGAGCGATCTTCAATAGTTCATTTAATTTCACTACGTATCAATTTCATGCTATAAAAGGAGCCTGTTACTTTTCATTCTTTTCTACAACGTTGTGAAAATATGTTGTAAAATTTCAAAAGATAAACAGCCATGGGAGATATACATAATTGTATTGATATTTAACTCTCCTTTCTCCTCTTTTCCTGCTTTCTTCTAGATATCTTTAAATGTGATTTTAGAAAACAAAACAAAACAAAACAAAAAACAATGCTACAGGAGCCTGTACTACTCTAGAGCACCTCCAAAAAATCATTGCATTGGAAGTTTTTTCTAGGAAAGAACTTGAGTTACTTTTTGGGCTAGAAGCAGGATATAGACAGTGAAAACTTCCCTAGAAGGGAGTGTGTAGGCTGAGTGGCTTTTAGTACCTTTATACAACCATTTGACAGGGTAGTATCAGTCTGCAAATTGGTGTAATTTAGGCCAGTTCCTATTGTACATTCTTTTTTTTTTTCTTTGCCAGCTGCCCTAAACAACAGATTAATGCTAGTTTCTGCACGGATGACTCAGCCTTGCCAAGGCAATTTGCAGTGTCCTGCAAATCTTCTATGTTTCTACTAAATCAAATGGGTGATTTTAAGGGAGTTCTGCCTTGCTCCATTCACAAAGCAGACCCTGGCAATTTTTGGAGTTGTTAAGTCAGATTTACTCAACCTGAATTTGCTTTTGCTACAAGCATAAGAAACGATGTGTATTGGTTATTGATAATTCTGTTCAGATGTGTTTGTATAGGTGCAATGCAAGTGTGTATTTTTTAATATACTTATTTTTATTAGAAGTTATTTTGGTACTGGAGGTCTATGAAAAGCCTCTGAGACCAATTTGAGCCTATTTAAACATTTGAAGTATTTTGCCACATGTTGGCCCTCTTCCTTGGGGTACAAAGCACTGCCACAAAAAGATTTCAAGATTTTATCCCAGCACCTCAACTTGATTTCCAGTCTGTGGCTGCTTAGGAATGCTCAGCATCTGACCAGACAGCCAAGCAAAATCATCCCTTGACAGAGTGACTGACAGGTTCACTCATTTGACGTGATGAGTGCGTGTCAGTCTGTCGCAGCATGCACTGTTGCAGAGCTGGCATAGCATTGGTAGCCCCGTTTTCCTCCCTGTTTCAGCCGTTCCCATTTAATCACCGCTTTCCTCTTTTGTCTTTCCCAGGCAGTGTTGCCATAGTAACGGTGTCTCTTGACCATGCTGCCTTCCTCCCATCAGGGCTACCCCTGTCAGCCTACCATCAGCAAGGCTTCACCCATCTCAGAAGCTCTCTCTGAAAGCTGCTTTCCCAGCATACATGCAAGTATTTGGCAAACTCTTTGGTGAAGGTGTCTCTGGACATTGCAACTGGCGCCACCAGACCAGCAGCTGGTTTTATGTTGCATTCTGGCACGTGTTAATTACCTGTGAGCAATTAGATCAAAAGGAACAAACCTTCCTTCCTCCCATCACAAATCTCATCTTCTATTTCATCTTGTTCTGATCCTGATGTTCTCCAACATCACTTCGCCAAAGCTAAACCTGCAACAACTCCAAAACCACTTGCTGCTCCCAGGATAGAGGTTTGCCAGATCAATCATACAAAAAGTTGCAGTGGGATTTATTTTTTAAAATTATTGCTTGTTGCCCTTTAATCATTTTCCTAAACTAATTTTGTTCTACTAAACTTTTGCAACAGGTTCATTCAGCAGTTCTAAATTTCTCTTCTCAATAAGATCCAGAGGTTAAAAGAACACAGTATAGGGTTTGATGAATGTATTGAAAGGATTAATTAAAAAAAAAAAGTTTCCATAAATATCTAAATGCATAAATAAACTCATTTTTAATGAAATACAGAACATTCTGTCACAACAGGCTATTTATACAAGAGATTTCCATTTGACACAAAGTAATGTATCTGTTTATTAAAATAAGGATCAATTTCATGTGTGTTGCATGTACATACTGCTTTATATCTTCTCATGAAGAACAGCAAGTGCAAACATAGATGCTGAACCGCCATGTGAGGTGCAGCTAATGGACATGTGAGCGGATGCTAAGTAGAGGAAAATACAGAGATAAAATACAGAGCAAGTATCTGGGAAAATTTAGAATCATAGAATCATTAAGGTTGGAAAGACCGCTAAACATCTCGTACAACCATCAACCGATGCCTGTGACCACTTAAAAGCATGTCCCTCATTGCCACATCCACACTTGTTCTCCAGGGACAGGGACTCCACCACCTCCCTGGGCATCCTGTGCCACTGCATCACCTCTTTCTGAGAGGAAGTGTTTCCTAATATCCAGCCTGAACCTCCCCTGGTCAATGGAAGGCCATTACCGCCTTTATCAATCTGATCTAATCCATTCTGGAAACATTGTTATTGAATAATAATTTACCTAAAACTAAGCTGAAACACATAAAGGGACAAAATGAAGACTCTGTGTGAAAACTGCATACGTAAAAAGATGTGTTAGTAAATGATTAGATTCTCTATTTATGTAATGCAGATATGTGCCATTGGAGCTGCATGACATCAGTAAAAATGTGGTAAAAACTAGTGAAAATGTTAGCTTATTGCTCCTATTATTAGAGTGGGTAAGATTGCACTCAGTGTATCTAATAATTTTAAGTATAGAAACATAATGATAGACTCTAAATTAGCTGATAAAAACAAGTCTCTAGGGAAACCACTGTGAATAATACTCTGAAAGTGTCATCACATCGTCTGTAGTATTCAGAAAAAAAAGGAAGTTGGATTAGAAAAAAAGGGCAAAAACTGGAATGGAAAAGCTCATGTCTGCACTAAATGTACTAAATGATGTTACATGTCAGTACTATCCCTGCGGTACATATATTTTGAATGCTTTACAGTTCTGGTCATACAATCTCAAAAATGACTTCACTGAACAAAAAAGGTGTTGAGAGAAGAAAGAAAAATAGTAGAAAGATAGAACAGCTTTTCTACTGATTGGGAAAAGTTGAAGTACGCTACGCTTTATCTCAGAAAATAGATGAGAACTACCAAGGGCTGAGAAATGCCACAACTATTGTGAACAATGTAAACATGGAATATGTTTTGCTGTTTCTCGTAACACCAAATTAGGTAGCACATTTAAGACAGAAGAAAAGAGAAATAGAATTTCATTTACCACTCTGCTGAAGCTGTAGAACTTGTCATAAGAAGTGGAGGTTGAAAAAGCTTCACTGGATTAAAAACAGGATCCAGTGAATTTGCAGAGACACAAGTGCTAAGAAGTTCAAATTAATTTCCTCATTTGCTGGGGTCGTATACAAGGGCAGGAGTGCTGTGTGTTCTCTTCCCTCAGCCTCATTGGAAGATGAGCTTCATTCACCACTCCAAGTGAACCTTTCATGCCATGTGTATTTTGATCTGGTCCAATGTAGTTGTTCTAATATACCTCTGACATGGTGAGATGGAGATAGACTGTTGTCCTTTACAGATTAGCATGTCTTTCTCAACAAGGCGGAGTATACTAAAGAAAGTATTCACTAGCACAGCTCCAATGATCCATTGCTACAAAACTATTTCAATTTCTCAACTAAGATGTGGCTGTTTCTCAACAGCCTCAATTTTTTTGCAGGTGGCTTTGTGCAAGGATAGTCAGTGCTCAAAATTTATATCTAATTGTTCTTTGACAGTAAGATTCCCACTGAAGAAAAAAAATATATATATAATGCATGTTGCTATTTTATTTTGCTTTTTTTTTTTTTTTTTAATTTAAATTCTATAATTTAATTTGAGAACAAGTAACATTTCTACTCATTATAACTTAGAAATGTCCCTGACCTATGGAGTAGTGGTAATGCAATGAAATATAATAGGTCAAATTCCTGTAGAACTACATAGAGGCTGAATTTGATTTTAAATAATACTTTACATCTTTTCCATCAAAGCTCTGAAAGTACTTTAGACTTACATGACTTAAATCTCAGTTGGGTTTTGTAAGCTTTTTTCCTAAAATGTATCACCATAAAATGGTATTTTTTCAGGTTTGCTTTTATAGACTTTTTTTTCCCTGTTGCTTTGGACAAAAATTACTTTTCCATTCCTGGTAACTAAAGTCCTGGGTGGCATTCACTGCCTAGAAGTAGCTACAGGAAATAGAAAAATTACAGTTTATTCTGGTACAGTGGGGTACCTGTGAAAATGTTCCTGTGCACTGCAGTCCTATTGAGACTTTCAGTGAACTCTCTTGCACTATTAGTTAATTACCGAAGAAAATCAGGTCAAGAAATGGATTTCAGCCCTAGAGATTATCATTATATTCCTGTTACAGCCATGTTGCGCTCAGAAATAGCATACCCCGTCTTTTCATTTCAGATGCGTTTCAGTTTAGTCTGTCAGAGAACTGTATGTGGTGTGGAAACCTCTAACCTAACCTTTTGGACAAAATTTCTCCACACAGACATAAAGTTGTACCAGAAATGAGTCCCCTTAATGTGTTTTCTTCTCCAGCTCTAGCAATAATTTTGCTGTTGTTTGCAATAATAGTAACATATTTTCAGTGTTGATAACTACTTGAAAATGTGAATGTTCTATCTTTCTTTTTCATGTTATCTTCTGAATGAAAATGTGAATGAGTTGGTTCTTGATTTTGTTTTCAGTTTTGGGGGAGCAAAGGCACAAGGCAGATGGGAGCTCTTGCTATGTTTAAACTGTTTATGCTGGGGAACTGCAAGTGGGATGTCACATCCTACTTCATCAGTCATAATGAGTCAACGTATGTGAAGAGTTCAAGATGTTCCCTTCAGCAAAGCAAGGCAGCACACAACGGAGAGAACAGTTCTGTGGTTTTATCTTCAGAAATAACTGCAACTGCTCAAGGAAATGACAGAGGTACAAGTCTGAGCAACATGGTGCTCTGCCAAGGTCAGATAGCAGAGTTAGGTCCATAATGATGAATAGCACAATGTGCTAACCTGGAGTATTGTTCAGTTTTACTTGCCTCAACTCAGCAAAAAGAAGTAAGAAAGACCCAGAAGTGACAGTGAGAATGATTAGTGTTTCCTGAAAGAGAAGATTAAGCAAGGTAAGAGTAAGTGACTCCTGGCCCTTGTAGCGGGAAACATGACCGGCCTGTAAGAGATGAATCTGTAAGAGAAAGTCTGAAAGGGGAAATGGATTTCTGTTTACTGCCTTATTATATACTAATGCACTGAGTAGCTATAGAATACCTAGTAAATAACATCTTACAACACTTCTGTCAGGCTTTTTTTTTTCTTCCATATATTATTCGGGGGAAAAAAAAGGAACAGAGCTTCAGACCTTCCACAGGGTGATATTAAAACAACTTGCTGATAGCTGTAAAAAGAAGGGCAGTAGAGTATGAAAAATGGAAACACTTATTTTCCAAACGACACAGTTTTATGAGAGCTCAACCCTTGCACTTCAGGATATAAATTAAGAACTAATTAAGTGGGTACACAAATTAACTTTCATCTTGGTCGTAACAGTATAAGAGTATTTATTGCTTGTGCTTCATAGCTCTCTCCAAAGCCCTGTCAGACAATGCCCAACACCTGGTGACGTGTCTGACAGGATATGACACTGGCTTGATGTGGTACATCAATTTTTACGAAAGAAGAGAGCAGCCGAGTTGCTTTGTGCCTATCATATTTTATATAACGTGCTTGTCAACCACAAAAGTGATGAAGTATTAAGAGGTTATGTTTTTAAGAAGTTCCATGTTCCAATATGAGATTGAAATATAGAGAAGGGTTTTGATGGCAAATACTTAGGATCTGAAGCCTAAATGGGAAGAATGAAAAAAAGGTGGTAAAGTTAGGATTAAATCCCAGCTGTCTGATCCATTCTGTGTTATATGGAGTTTTCTCAATAAGATATTCTGAGTGTTATCTAAAACTACTGTCTCTAGCCAGAAAGATCCTTATCTACTCAACATAAACATAACAGGCCTTCTGTCCACAGCATGAGATTGTACTTTGAGAAAAAAATCTGTATTAACAAGTGAGCTTGGGTCTGGCATTGCACAGCTGACCTCAAAGCTCCATCTTTTCGCAGCTTAAAAATCTGAGCATTTATCTGGTTTGTGGGCAGCTCTGCAGCCTGCATGTTACTGCTGCTACATTGCCACAATCTATGCAAAATAAAACAAGCTTGGAATTGTCTCAAGGATTTTCAGTAGTGCTGGCAAATCTAAAGAATGGAGGAAGGCTAAGATGAAACACTGAGGAGAACTGGGTGAGGAAGGATGGAAAAGGCCCACAGCTTAGTTGTTGGCAGCCCTGCCCAGAGGGTTGAAGTTCAATCTTTAAGGTCCCTTCCAGTCCAAGCCATTCTGTAATTCTTTGGGAGCTGCAGATAAATTAGGAGAACTGGGGGAGTTCCTGTGGTCCTGAGAGAGACCCATAGGGTTTCCAGGGACTTGTGCAGACTTTGAAGGCCTATGGGTGCTTGCTGGAGTGCTTCTCTCTATTCTGTTCCTCAGTCTGTCAATTCCAGGAAGGAAAACCACTGCTTCTTTACCAATGACTGCTTCCTTTCTGATGCTGGAGCTCCTCTCTCCTGCTCCAGGTGACCCTGCATCTGTGTACCCTTGCAAGTAGTCCCCTTTTCCTTCTGCAGTAGTGCCCTTCTTCTCCTCCTGCTCCCTCAGCATCTGTCCTGCTGCATGAGGAGGAAGGTGGCAAGGCTTTTTCCTGCAGCAGAGGAAAGACAAACATAAATGGGTGGTGAGAGGTCAGACAAGAGTGTAGAGGCAGAGGACTTGGCTGGTTTAACCTGGAGAGTTACCATCACTTGTTGTTCAAAGGTCAGTCCCTCCTTCCTCCATCTCTCCAAAGTAGGTACTCTGGGATGCTCAGCAATCGGCTGCCTTGGGCAAATGTTGACATTGAATATACACAGATGCAATCTTGTACTTTTGGTATGTTTGTGTGAGCTATGGTCACCTCTTTGACTTACAGAAATAGTCTGAGCTCACCTTGAGGCTGTGGGAGCTAGGGGTGGGTGGGAATTAAGAGGAAGGATTACTGCTGCGCCCACAGAAAGCTCTTGCACGTTGCCAAAGTTGTTTGTCTGAGGCTTAGACAAACATCTTGGAAAAATCCAGCCAACATACTTGTGTGCATCCCACAGTCAAAGCACAGGCACGTATTTATCAGAAACCTATCATGTACCAGATGGTAGAATAAAGTGGTTGTTTAAACACACTGTGACTTAGGGTAACCTGGTATAGCGCATTCTCAAAATATGCTGCATGTGTTTCTTCACAGATCTCAACTAAAGTATGGCAATGAATAACTTCTCAAAAATCCTGGTACAACAACATGTTTTTTGTTTTTTAAATGTTATCTAAGAGTTGCTATAGCAAACTCTTATAGCAAAGAATTAGATCTGTAATCGAGCTTTGCTGAATACAAGCAATGCCATGAAAGAGGAATTTAATTCTAAAGCATGGGCCTTCAACTGTGCAGCTGGTGAAGTCCACAGGGACATCTAGAACCTACCCAAAGCACTACGCTGCCATGGGATTGACTGGCTGCTCTCCAGTGCAGCCCAAGTCTGTGCTCTTCCCCATATTTTGTCCCAGAAGGTACACGTGAGTTATGCCTAAGCACAGATTCTTGCTTAGTTATGGAGACAGCATGCTTCTGGCAGAAGAACTGGGAGCTGTAGTGAGTTCACATTCACCCATTTTGATGCTCTCTGAGAAAGGTATGCCAATCTGCATGGTGAAAATGCTGTTTGCCTATCATTTATGTGAAAAGGACAGCTTGCACTCGCCAGCTGTCACAGCTGCGTTGAATCCAATTTCAGGTTACAGGGTGAGCTCAGGAGTTTTGTAAGACAATGATTGTTAGCAGTTCTTTTTAACAAGAAAAGCAATTTCTATTGGGAAAATGCAACTTTCTGTATTAGGCATGCTGCTCCCTTGATGGGTCTTGATGGGTCAGTATCCTATGATTCAGAGCCCTGGATGGACTCCACAAAGCTTTAATCACTGAGCATCTGCAAACAGCTTCCTTAGGGGTGAGTGTCTTTGAGTTGTTCATCAAATGAAGTATATGATAAAAAAATGTTTCTTATTGGATTTTGACAAGTTCATTTTCATAGTTTCTTAATTACTTTTCTCAGCTCCCAGATCATCTAGTAAAATGAAAAATAGAAAAACATTGCACATGAATATTTAGCACAGGTTTTATTGTTTGTATTTTTTCTCTGTTATATAACTACTTCTTCCTTCACTTGCAAAAAGTGTTGTTACTCACATGTGATTCATAATTCTCTCCCTCAGCTCCTATATCTGCTTTTCTCCCCCCCCGAATACTATCTACAAAATTTTATGACGATATTTTCTGAACTACTTTCCATTTTTGCTAATGCTGTGGAGGGAATACAGGCAACAGACAGCGAATAGGCTTCTAGTCTCTTATTTATTCTAATATTCTAGTTCTCTTATCTATTACCTGAAGAATTATGGACTAAACTCTGCTTCTGGAATCTCCGCCTCAAATAATATCCAAAGAGAATTTTACGTCTCAAGTGGTTTTCCTTATAAAAGGTTCAATTTGGACAGTAGGAAAAATACAGAAAGAGTTGTGAGGCTGCCCAGGGAGCTTGTGGAGTCACCACCCCTTGAAGTGTCCAAGAGCTGTGGAGATGTGGCACTGAGGAACATGGCTTTGCAGGCAATATTGGTGGTAGGTAGATGGCTGGACTTAGATCAGGTCTTTTCCATCCTCCATGATTCTATAATTCTGTACCAAATTAGGTTGCTAGATGTATTGCTGTGATGCTTGTGCTAGAACCCACAAACTTGGCTCTTGGAATTTGCTAGGTGACAGTCAAAACAAATCTCTCTATAGACCAAGTGGTCTGGATCTGAAAGCCATTGCAAGTCAATAAACATGCAGCTCTCTCTGCAGTGACTTGTATAGAATCATTCTCCAGAGAAAAAAGCAAACAAACTCAAATGCAGCAAAACTTCTAAATCTGTCAACAATAGTTTTAACAGGAGGCAAGATTTTCTGCAAGTACTTCCCCATTCTGTCAAGCATATGGTCAACAACTTGTTGTGTCAAAGGAGCAAATGTGTCTCTGTGAAATGCAAAACACTGTAGGATCAATTAGAGCAGCAAAAATATTTAACAATCAAAAATGCATTGGAATGTTCTTTTCTGCCCATGCAAGACCTAGCATAAAGTCTGATTTTTTTTGATCCCATTTAGTTCTTCTTCATGAAATCTACTTGATCTTCTGAACTGATCTGAAGTCATGCTATTCTAATAGCTTTGATTTTCTAATTTTCTCTTTAAGTCTTTGTGTCATTGCTGCTCTTTCCTCATGAGTAAATCATATGTAATGTAAAATGCCTTGCCATTATCTGAAGGGTTGATTTCCCTTTGCCCTGAGAACAAAAAATAATGCCACCTTCAAGAGTGTTGTAAATGTGCTAGTGTGGGAGCAGAAGACAAAAGATGGCATTTTGATACTCCATTAAACTTTGCATTCTGTATCCACCTTGATTTCACCATTCTTCATCTGTAACTGAGGAAACCATGCACAAATGCTGCAGCTTTCCATTTTGAGTTTGAATTGATGGTGCCTGGGCTCTGCAGATTCTTCGCAGGTTTGTGGTCTGTAGGACAAGGTTTTGCATGGAGCCTATGGTGAGGAAAAAGCTACCAGCCATAAAACTGTGATTTGATGCTATCTTCAACAGAGTTCTACTCAGTAGTTAATTTTTGCATTACTTTTAACAGAAAGGAAAACAAGTCATATTATCAAGATTTATATTAGGATAGGATTAACCAGTTGTTTCTCACAAACCTAATTCATAAAAAAATATAACATATGGAATTATTCTATATGCTGCTCCTGAGATGAGTACTTAATTTCCTTGCCATGTCAGGCATTAAGTGAGGTTGCCAAAACAGAAAAAAACCACAACAATGCTTCTAAATAAAGCAATCTTTATTAAACATAATGAAAAATAAAGACAGTAAAACCCAACAAGTTCTAAAAGTAATTTCTAAAATATACAAATGAATAGACCTTCATAAAATGAATGCATACATACTATGATATATGGCTGCCACTAGTAATTCCATTTCTACTTGAAAAAATGAACTACTGTTTGTTAAATTTTCATACAGTGCAGTGCATTCTGGTCTATGACTGGGTGTTTTAGACTATGCCATAAATGGGAATGAATAAGTAGAAGAAATAACGTGTTTTGTAGAAGCCAACATCTTCAACAAGAAATAAGATGCCATCAGAGCATCTACACAGCCTATGACTACAAACATGGGAAGCTTCAAAGGATATTTTTATGCTATAGTTGCAAAATAACAGCAGATCATTATTAACATAGTTTAGTAACCAGACCTGAAGGGACAATTCAATACTGCATGCTTTTTTAGTGAAGAAATCTTTTCTCAAAATTATTGTCTAAAATGTATCCAAGATCTTTCAAAATAAGGAAAAATGTAGGATTAAATAAATTGGACAGGACAATGTGGTTAAATTAATAAATAGTTTCACTCAAAAATGTTGTTACTAAGTCAAAATATAGGATTCAGAAAGAATGTTCAAAGTCATTTGCTTGTTACTACTTAAGGTCATGCAGGATCATTATGTGCTTATGTCAGAGAAGATAAAAAAAATGTCAGAAAGGTTGAGTTACAATATCTCTGCTTTGCGTGACTGTCAAAATGGCTAGAGAAATTCCAATTAAAGTTTGAGTTAAAAATACTGGAAGTTGAAAAAATCTGTCAAGTACCATATAAGAAGAATGTTGAAAGAAATGAATGTGAAGATTAATTGCCTGCAGTAAGTGCACTGAGGTATTTGCATTACTTATCTTATTTTGGAGAGATGCTGTCCCAAAACATTGCCCAAAGGCAAAGCACATATGGCAAAAAGAATAAATACTGACCAATTTAAGGTAAAAATAAAGCAAAACGTATATATACAGAACTCAAATCTTTTGGTATTTAGTTATAGTAATCACTATCTGTTTTAATTACTGAGCCAGAATGGAAATATAGCAGAATTCAAAAGAGTGTGATTTTTGCACATGTTGAATGGCTTCCCTAAATAGAAGAACAGGACACATTGTAAATGAATGTTTAAATAGATTCTTCTTTTTTTTTTTTTAATCTTTTAATTTTTATTTTTATTTTTTAATGCAGATCAAGTATGAACGTTTAAGCAATTCTAGGAACTGCAAGAAAATTCTCCTTTTGCCCCTCAAGCAAACAAGTGATGATAGCTTTCTTAGAAAGAAGAGAGCTAGTTTTCTCTTTTGCACGTGTTACTTGCTGTGCGTATCCAGGAAAAGAGGGAAAGAGTACAATTGAAGCTGCAGTAAAACAATAGTTCTGATAGTACTAGAGAATTCTCTGCTATGTTTAAATGGACAGCTAGTTTTAGTATGCCTCATGACAAAGAAATATGATGGTAGTATGGACATGGCTTTAGCATGACTGTCAGGATGCTTCCAGTGTCCTGGCAGTTATGTGACCTTTAGAAAGAAATCTGGCAACCCTGAGACAACAAACTCAGAAAGATTCAAAATAGCATATATTGCTAAAAAGCTCATATACCCAGCATATTAACATCAGGTGAATACAAAAACAATCAGGTGAATGCAAAAATTATGACCTTATTGAACTTTAGCAATAATAGCATGTGTTAACGAGGTAATTTAGTAAATTAAGTTCTGATTAAACTCAGCTTAAAAGAGGGAATGCAAACCATATCTTCTTACAGTTATAGTTATACTCTCCATGTAAACAAAGACAATTGTTACCAAGGCAAATTTGTCCCAGATATCTGATTAAAATCCTATAATTGTTCAATTAATGTTTTCAAGAGAAAGGTTTAAAAATCTGAAGACTGTTATGGAGTAATCATTTTTCTTTTTTGCTTCTGGCATTAGCTTCTCAGATACTATATGGAATAAGATACCTGCACAAAATTCTGTGGAGGTGTGCTAAGGATATTGATTTTGGATATCCCTGAAATCAGAGCCTAGCAGAAATCTGAACCTATGGAAAAATGATTTGCATTCCAGTCAGGTTGCTGTTCTAGAAAAGCAATTTTTTCACTCTTCAACGATAGGTTTTGACGTCCTTTGAACTACAGAAATTCCCAGTAGAGTCTTTTAGAAATAAATATTGATTTCTCCTTTTCTCTTTCCTTTAGAGTAAATGCAGTAGTCCCTCCCTTATCTGTCCTTGCATCCTTTCGTATGGTTGTTAATTCATGTTGCTATCTTTGATTACTGGGAAAGACCCAAAGTCCAAAATCTGCTATTCAGAGTCCTAAATGGTTTCTGTCTTAAAGGTTTTAAAATAAGTGTATCTTCCTTATTGGAGAAAAAAATTATCAAATGAATAAGCACTTTCAGTTTATAGTTGGTAAAATTTCAAGTACATCACCAGTTCAACATGATTCTGATCTCACTACCTTTTGGTCATTATATGATGAAATTGAGTATATCCATCTGTTTCTGGACAACTTTTTAAAATTGATGTGAACTCCCCACAGATGTATCAATAAATAGCTCTTCCTTGGGCCTATTTATAATGGTACTGTTTAATTTTATTTAATATTAGTAATGAACACATTTTTGATTCTGAATGATGATTTCACCATTTAGCTCGATTAAGTGACCGTGCGTATTACCTACCCAACCGTTAGGTAGCATTAGGTGGGCAGGCTGGTTTAGTGGTTGGCAACCCTGCCCACATCAGGGTGGTTGAAACGACATGATCATTAATGTTCTTTTCAACCCATTCTATGATTCTACGATTTAACTTTCAGAAAAGCTAAGCTTTCTATGCAATCTTCTTCTTTTCCTGGCAACAGGTTTTAATTTAATTCAATACTCCTAATTAAATTATATCAAGACTGAGATAATATTTTGGAATTATTTTTTCTCCGAGAAAACTTGTCTCCAAGAGTATGTCATCACAATTGCTTGAAATTCTACCATATTTTAAATTTATACCTAGCTTTCACCTGGGGCTGATCATTCCACTTTGACTTAAAAGTAGTAAGGCTTCTTTACAGAAACTAATTTTAGTTTCAAAGAAAAACTTTAACATTCACCATAAAAATTAGTATTCTACTTACTCTTGGCATTGCCCTAAATAACTTCGAAAATATCTACAACGTCTTGTTTATGTTGCTAATATTATCTCCTAATTTAAATTCTCAGTTTTTGCTCCTCATCTCTGAACATTCCTATATTTACAAGCTGAAATCTTTATTCAACACTTCATCTAGAAGATCACCGTTTCCTGGAGTTTAAAGGGACCATCATGCTAACGCAGGAGAAACATGCAACTTGCTATGGCCAAAGGCACACAAAGGGAGCGATGCAACTCTCCTCACAACTAGTGCACTTACTCCTCTTCTTGAATGGCAGGTGTCTACTTATGCTAAGACTGACAAAGAATAAACCTCTATATAAAAATGAGGCTTTGTTTGTCCATAGGAAGATGTCTTCATGCTCTAAGTCTTCTGCTTAACCACGTGTTATTATAAAATTGGTAAGCATGCCTGTATACATCTAGCAGGACTTTTAGCAATAATACAGCATGGAGCTTTGAATGAATAAATAATTCTTAAAGGATGAGAATTGGAATTATTGGTTAATCTCTAAATACAAAAAATGATTTGTGTCTCAGTGCTTGTGTGTAGAACAAAAAACACTTGAGTATTTACCACACTAAACTCAAAATCTGTGACCTTCCTTGGAAATAGCACTTCCTTGCACGTGTTTTGAATGATAAGAAAAGTGGCAGACTGGTTTATTTGTTCACAAACGGAAAAACTTTCCCCCAAATAAAGTAGAATGACTGTTTGTTTTAGTAATTCCTAGCAGCCTGTAGGCATGCCTGTGGCCAGTCACATCATCTGTAGCTTCCTGGGTGCATTTGAAAGCATTCATCATAAAAGATCCCATTCATTTTGATACAGAGGAACTTGAATTAAGGAATTCTTTATGCAAGTCTTGAAAAGATGCTGTTGGAGCAGTGCTTTCAGAATAATTATGGTTGAATCTTTGGTCTATTGTTTCTTATCAGAGTATTAATGCATCAACACAGCCACCTAAACAGCTAAAACTGAAATTTAGTCATGGGAAGAAAAATGGGAGAGTAAAAGACTGTCCTTCCTTTTCTATCTTTTGGAACATTTTAAAGAGACTATTTGCTACAAACAGCAATACATCTTTCTCCTAGAAGATTCACTGACATTTAAGGGCTTAATCTCAGAGTGCGAGAAAAACAATTAAAAAAATGTAGCAAATTAATGTGAAAGGACAGTGGTGTATGCAATTCAATCTGATAGAGGCATTCATGGCACAGATCCATCTATTTACTTACATAGCTAGTTAATATTTTTGAACATGGAGAATTGCAAAATTTCATATTCCTCAAAAGCTTTTGTACCAATGACATCACTGGAATCTCTTTCAGAGGAGTTTGTGAACTCTTGAAGTATGTTGCTCCAATGTCCTCACAGGCCTCATCCATTCTGCATCTTGGAAATTTAGGTAGGCTGAAATCTTGCGTGCTCTGAGGAAATATAAGAAGAATAAGAAATGATGAAATATGATGCAGGCAGAATTAGATTAATTCACGAGCTTCTGGCAAAGCTGCCTCCAGGAGTAGTTCCATCCCATACTTGCAATACAACACCGATGTACCCCAGGGGACTTTTGGTTGAAATAAGCCTGATGACATAGTTATTAAAGTGTCTGCTTATTACAGGCTATGGCTTCTTACTGGCTCAAGAAACCAGAGAACTTCACAGATCTTTGAACCTGTAAATCAACTGACTGAACAACAGAATTTGTTCCATCAATAACTGTGGCTGCAATAGAAGAAGTAAGTTCTCTGGCCTTACTCTGGAGCATATTAGTTCTGCTTGTGCTGTGCTTTAAGCAGTTTATTAATTTTCACATATTGCATCTGGAGTGGCTGCAAGAAAACTGGGCGACTTCACTGACATCTGGTTTCTGACTTACTAACAAGGACTTCAGCTTCCATTTCTCACATGTATTTCTCTTTCTTCCTGAGATCCTTATCTTGTAGAATAACATGAGGAGCAACAGAAATTTGCAGGAACTGTAAGAGTTGGTCACTTTGAGGTGTTTCTACTCCATTACATTGTAAAATGAATACAGAAAAATCATATTTTTTTGTGCAGATACTGGTAGAAAAGGAGCTTTCTATTGGATTCCTTTGAGTGTTTGTGTTGGGAGAGATCTTGTTGCATATGTTCACAGAGAGTGAACATAAAAGGGGCCCAAAGATAGACAAAAAATCTGTTTGATTATCTGACAAATAGTCACAGAAACATTTTGCATATTTACCCATCTTCTAAAAGAAACATATTGCTATGCAACAAAAATGTGTTTACTGTAAAATGACACAGACAGTAGTGCTCGCAACATACTTGAAAGAGTTGGATTTTGGAAGCAGCTCATTTGCATAGAAACACAAGAACATTTGAATGCTATGAGACAGCGCCGAGGGATAAAAGTCATCCTCTGGGACCAGTCTATATTAACCTTGGTTTAGTTTGGTTTTCTTTTCCTCTCTGGAGTGAGTGTTTGTTTAACTGTTAAATCAGTTCATTAAAAGTATAGTAAATAACTGCCTTGCTGCCTGATTAGTCTAAATACCTCCTGAATTGATGTTACTAACTTTTATTACATTTCTAGTACTTCAGGCAAAATAAATTCATTCTCACTTATGGGGTAGTCTCAGTTACGGCCTGAGACCTGCTGATTTCTCACTAAGTCATTCCAATCGGCGGTTGGCATTCACAGTTATCTTTTCTCTCTTCTCAGCCAGGCTGTGCCTCGGTGAGGAGTCAAACTGAAGCTAAATTGAAGTAGCACATTAAAATCTCAACCTTGCTACTAAAGAGAATGCCTGAAGTATCAGGCCTTTGACATCAAAAAACAAGATGTTGCAATAGAGAACTTTTAAACTAGCAAGATGATGAATTTTAACTTTGTGAGCTCTACGCAAATATCTCTACATATCTAAATGTAAGATGTCCTCCAGAACTAATGCTAATGGTATAGTAAGTGTAGATGCTATGATGCATACAAAAACCCAAAAATATTTTCATTATGTAACAACCAAAATCCTTCAATACTTTTAAGTTTTTACAGAGAAGAGGCTTTGAAAGTATGACCAACAGAATAAGTTTCAGTTACTTGTAGCTAACGTGAGCTTAAATGTATTTCCCTCAATTATTTGATCGCAGGAAAGAGACTCTTTCACCTCTGAATAGCCATGTCAGATCATGTCTGGGTTTAAAGTTGAAAGCTGTTATCCTTTCTGTATAGTTGTGTGGCTGAATCTCTAATATCCTGAGTGTTTTCACCAAAAATGTGAGCTTTGGCTGCAGAGATAAGGGTTTTGCTGTTGTATTTGATTGTACAACTTGTGGACTTGCAGATTTGAACCTAATGGTGAAAACAGAAATCTGTCTTACATTAATCTTCCAGGAAGCATCTAGATTCTTCAGTTGTGTTTGCTGAGGCTTGTACTGTTCCTTCTCTGTGCTCTGAAAAGTGACACTAGCGTGGTTTGAGGCTACAGAAGACAACACTGGGTGCCAGCCTTATAAAAAGGCAAAGTGCTGAAATGCTATTTGGTCGATGCCCACCCAGAGAAGGCAAGAAACAGCAAGTTGGCATTTTCCATAGAAACATTTGTGTTGGCATATCTGATGATGCACATACAAACAAAATGGCTACAGATACTGAAGCATGCCCATCGATGGAGATGTGTAAGAACAAGTTGGACTACCATGTGTCAGTAGTATTAAGGTATTAATGATGACCTTGCTTTGGGGTAGGGATGGTCAACTGAATGATCTCCCATGTTCTTTTAAAATCATCTTCTTATGATTCAGACATCTCTATTCACAGTTATGCTGTCTCTCCTAATCCATAACATTCAAACCACACTTAATACAGATGTCTGGTATCTCTCATAATAAACAATGTATCTCTGGGTAAGATTATTGTGAAACTAAAAACTATAAAATAAGAAAGACGAGACATTACTAACATAAAATTAGCCAAGGAAGAGCAATTGCTACCTATGCTGCTAGTGGCTCCAGTGTCCCAACAGATTTTTTTGGTTTATGGACCACATCCTTCTGCACTAGCAACACTGTGTGCAACAGAGTTCTAGCTGAGAGATATTCCATTCAGAGCAAATACTGAAACTTAGCAGATACTTGTCTGCAGCTATACAGAAAAGACAAAGAGCCTCCAGACATGCCAGCCCCACAGAGATTTTTACTTGCTGTATTTTAGCAAGATAAATTAATAGCTAAGCAGATGGAGAACTGGAGCTGGGATGAGAAAGCAATGGAAGCTGCTGGGGATAGGAGTATCGATGTTATTCGAAGTGGAGTCTCTTCAGCTCCCCATGCAGCAAAGGGAGAGCAAGAATATTTATGGCGCCATTCTTCAAAACTTGGGGAGTTTAATCAGTAGAGTCTAGCTCTGCTGTGGAAGAAGGGCAAAAAACTTTGGGGAATATATATGACTTGCTTGCTAAGCCAATCTGGTTTCAGCCAGTAAGTACTCAAACTTATCACCAGTAGTATCTGCATGAAAGAAATAATGTGATCAAATATTCCTCTATATTCCACTTATCTATCCTTTTTTCCCTTAAAATTTGAACACTGTGGTCAATAGGGAAAGTGCTTCATTGTGTAGGTAGAAAATACCAATTACAGTTTGGATGGCCTACTAAGCAAACTAGTTTGTTCAGACAGAAGTATCTTCCTATTCCATGTTATGTAGAACACCAACCTCATGGTGAGGCTGAAGGCAGAAAGGGAAAGTTATAGCTCAGGTTTGGTTAATTAGAGTGAAATTCACTGCTGTGCCATAAATGAGTACCGATGTCACACAGTTCCCAGGTAAATGCAAAGTATTGGTGAATTTCATGCCATGTTTACTGTGGAATAGAGCTATTATTTTTAGAAAGGTACCAAATGAGTTCTTCTTCAAAAGAGTGAATTTCCCTCTCTTGCAAGAGTGATACATTTTGATATGTCAAAAATTGAAGAAGAGTTGTATATTATGCATATGGGGTATATATTGCTATGTATCCCAAGAGCATGTTGTATACCTCTAGAGCCGCCACAGGAGAGACATTTCAACTCCCTCAATTGAGTTGCATAATGTAAGATTTCTCCACTGAACAGTGAAACAAAGGTAGTTTGGTTTTAGAGACAATGCAATAAGCCAAGGTATACCTTGAAAACACGTTAGCTTCCTGCAGTGCTCCATAGCATTGTGCAATGACTAGGTATGAGGCTTTGTGCTCCTTTTGGTGTGGCCAAAAGTCCAGTGTTTTTTACAATCCCATATCTATCACTTCTTCTGTGGTCTGAGTTTCTTAGATTTTATGTGATCCTAGTAACACAGGTAGGTGTCCTAAGTGCTGAGGGTAATTTCTCTCTTCCAACTAATTTAAAAATTGGCCATTATGAAATGAAATCAAATTTTGTGACAGGTGAAAATATTTACTATTAGTTCAACATCTTAAAAATGTTGTTTGCCCTTTCCTGTGGTGCTATCATTTCATTCAGCAACAGGCTCAGTGGTCCCACCTAAATGATACTGTGGTGACCTGTTTGTCAGCATGCCATGTATGTGTGTAAGCGTGTGTGTACACTCACCTGAAAATATCACCATGTTTGGTCTCTGAGCATCAGCAGGAGCATAATTCATTCTGTCACCCAAGTGAGAAGCTGCTGTAAAGTACATGTAAAAACCTATTGGATAAATACACTTTATGCCATAAAATTCTATCACCTGCAAAAGCAGGTGTTAATGCTTCAGGAAAACATACATATTATAGACAATGCTGCAGATTGCAGAAAATTGGAGGGTGTTTTGTGTTCTCCTAGCTCTTCCTTTAGCATTTGATTATTCTTTCAGGGCCAATGTGATGCTGCTTCTTATCTATATATTGAAACGATTGGTTCCACGCAGAGCATTTGCTTGTGTCTAACTTTGTTTGCAAAGACTATTTCAAGATGATGCCGGTGGGGGTGGAGGCATGAGAGGAGGAGAGAGAGAGTATTTTTAATTAGTTTTGTGTAGGTGGGAGGAAGAGGACAGATGTACATTGTAAATGCATCCTTTTTTTTTTTTTTATAATATATATATTTTTTTCTTGTGATATCATGCAGCAAATAGACCAATCACAACAGTCTGGTAGTTTCGTTTGTTCTGTTTTTGGAAGACTTGGCACTGCTGAGCATTCTTATGATGCCTTATTGTTGTTCCTGCTTGACATTCCCTGTCCTTGACATCTCCCTCTCCTTGAATCAATGATGACTGCCATCTTAGCCCTCAGGCTTCTGCGCGGCTGCTTTCAACTGAGCTCTCCCTGTCCACTATTTCTTGCTGCCCTACTTTTGCCCCTCACCACCCCCCCCGCTTAAAGTCTGCGGCAACTTTAATTTGGCTTCTTAGCATGGCTGCTGAGGAGAGCTTTTTTCAAAAGCAGGAGGTTTGTGTACCCGGCAGTGTTCCTGGTGGGCTCGGGCAAGTAGCGTTTGCAGAGCATCAAGGGAGCTGGCTGCAACCAGCCTGCATCCTGCTTCTGACACAAAATGGCAGTTTGAGGCAAGCACGGTCACTTGCCTCGGTAATGCAGTTGAATATAAAAGGGAACAATTCATGGTAGCAATGTAGTTTCTCAGTGGATATGGCCATCATGAGGTAATCGCACCCAAGGGGGATTAGAAGCGCTCGTCTGTTCTTGATTCTTGATCACACCCCAAGGACCTGATTATCCCATGCCAGTAGTAATATTTCTTGTTATATCTTCTTGCTTAATTGCAACATCTTACCAAAAAAGGTAAAAAAAAAAAAAAAAAGAAAAAGAAAAAAGAAAAAAAAAAGAGAGAGAGAGAGATGAGGTGAGATATTGCTGAAATCATTGCAAGGGAGTCTGATAGTTTCTGAGCTGCGAGCTATGTATATTAATTAACCCTTCTCAGAGAAAATCCACAGAGGCATATTTTCGAGAGAGATTCCCCCTGCTTCTCTCACAAACAGATACGTGGTATAGTCTCTTTCCTGGTATCTCACGCACTGCTTCAGGCTCTTGATGTCAAAATATACTAGCTGAGAATGTAGGATAAGAACAGCCGTAGGCTTTCCTCTGGTCCTCAAGACATTTCAAATCTATACTTTCCTGATTAGCGTAATACCCTCTTTCATCAGGACCACAGATATTTTTTTCTCCCCCGTCTCCAAATGGCAACTTTTATGGGAGTACATGGAAAGACTTAACATAGCAGAAAACTGCAAACATGTAGAAAAGTCACCTGGGAGTGTAAAACTGCAACCTATATTTACTTTTTCCAATGAGGGAAACATTTGAACAATTCCTCAACATTTATAACTGCACATCTATTTGAAATAATTGAAACAGAAACGTTAAAAGAAATTACATTTTGCTAATCCATTTACAATGGTATAAATTGCTTCTCATAGCCAACTGCCAAGGCGGCTGTTTTATTTAATAACTTTAATGCTGAGGTTCCCTGAGGCAAGGATACAGTTATCCCACCAACTGCAGAAGGTTTTACTGAAGTGTCCCCTGGCTATTGTCCAGGGACTGTGCGCGAGCTCAGCTAGCAGATTCACTTGCATTCCCCATCTCTGACAAATACAGCTGTTACATGTTTTAAAGCAAACTAATTCAAAATGAAAGAGGAAAAAGAAAAAAAAAAAAAGATGAACAAGGCATCTTACCAAATCAGACTTCTATTATTACGCATTTGTGTCTGAGTCGCTAATAATTTGTCATTTTAAAATATGTTGTTATTACATTTTGAGAACCTGGGACTGAGTAATTGTGACCTTACCAGAAGAATCATAGATGTGTCTTAAATTTAAAGGACTCTCCAGAAGAAATAACTCACAAGCATAGTCATTTGATAGTCACTGCTCTATGCAATGCAACTGCATCTATGGCATTTATTCCAGTATCCATTAGAGTTACAGAAAATAATTCTTTCTCCTGCCTCAGTGATTGTGCTGACTTTCTTTTCAGGCTGTGAGTAAACATGGCTTCACAGGCTATGATCCCAATCTTTATTTTATGTTGGTTTAAGTGGAGTCACCTAATACAGAGAAGATGAGAATCCCGTCCATTTTCCCTGCTGTGATCTCTGCAGTACTCAGTGTTTTGCTCATCCTATGATGCAGTGTTAGGTTCAGGCACAGCTCCTATCACAGTAGTTCAGGATACTGTTAATTGCTTCCACCTGAGATATATTAGAGGAGACCTGGTTTTCTCAAAGAACTGAATAACTGCTAAGTAACAGACACAAGACTGCTTTTTCAACAGTAAGACTGTACTGCTCAACATATTCAAAAGCTGCACAACATTAATTGTTTCTGAAGCTTAAAATGACATGCATTTTTCTTATTAAGGGGTAGACTGCATGACAACCTGTCAACTGATTTTTTCATAATTCTCAGAAATAGAACACAAGGAAACTATCAAAGTGTATTAAAACGTCTGTGTAGCCCATGTTTTTGATTAAAAATAATTAACCAGTATTGAACATAAAAGAGACATTATCTGCTATATTTATGTTTTCAAATTGTATCAATTGTAATTGTTAATCATCTATAAAGGATGTAGAATCATGACTGCTGCTTTTTTTTTTCTTTTTTTCTTTTTTTCTTTTTTTAGTTATTTCTCTCAAAGAATTGCATTTTTATTTTCAGGAAAGTTGCCCTGAGGGCAAGATTAGAAATTGTTCTCAAGCAGATAGTATAATTAAGGATTGATTTGCACAGTGGGGAAAAGTTGGATGAATCAGACACTGACATTTCTTTCTTTCCACTTCTTTCTTAATGACTGAAAGTCTGGATTCCACCCAACTAACATAAGACACTTAACTATGGAGAAGATGTAGAGTTAGGAGTTTAGATATCCTTGATTGTCAAAGACAGATAGGTACTTCCAGCTGGCAATTTATCCTATATCTCATCACTGACTTTAGCAGAAGCCTAAGGCGAATATTCTGGTTTAGGCACCTTGAGTAGGTGCCTGAGGTTGAGGTGGGATGAAAGGAGGCTGAAAATTTTGGTTTGGTTTAGCAGAGACTACATGTTATCAATTACTTGACTTGGAAACAGTGATAAATATTCACAGAGCAAATTTGCAGTCATAGAAGGAGGTCTTTAGCTTGTTTCCAATACCTTGATTCCCTCCCTCATACATGTTCTCAGATTAGATTTCAGAAAAGCTCAGCTGTATGTCAGGAGCCAGGCTCAGGATCCCCCCAAAAGCATGAAACCTTTCATTTAAATGTCCCCAGTTTGATCCTAGCTCTAAATCAAATTTCATGAAGAAATGTGTGCTCTGTGCAGTTAATATTTTTATGCAGCAAATTGCAAGCCCTTAGAGCATAGTATTTCTACGTATAAGGATATATAGGGAGATACCTATCGCATGCCTTGTTGCTTTGTGCTGCAGTAGAAAATAGTAGCTGATGAAATTAATCTCCTTTGCCATGTGTCATATGTCTTTTGTTGAAAAATTATTTCCATAAAAAATCAATTAAAGCATATACTTAAAGGGAGACATGCATTGAGAAGAATATAATGGATCTTTCAAAACAGTACCTGATTGAGATGGCTTAAAATATATACCCTGAGAAATAAAAATGGTTGGGGATATGTGTTGCCTATCACGTTCTTTGTGCACAATATGAAACTAACTATCAATTATATATAATCACGCTGTCACATACAACAATAAAATGCAAAAGGCCATAAAATAACAGCAGAGATGATCATAAATAACACTTATGCAGCTTATCTGACCAGCACTGAGATGATCAAGACAGAGATACAGGCCATTATCTGCAAATGCTTATGAAATTTATTTTGGTTACAAAGAAGAGGAAACAGTAAGATAAGTCTGGAAATAAACTGCAATTTTATCCAGGGGTATTTTTTAGATTAACTTGACTCAAGACTGTAAATGTCTTTTGCTCAGTGAAGCCTCAATCAACATTAATCAACTTGATAAAATTGCGGATATTCTTGAATTAATATATCTAATTATTGAACTTAAAAAAAACATTTTGTCCTTTTCATCAGTGTAACTGAATGAGCATTTCTCTGTAATAATTTCTCCTTTTTTTGGGTGCTATGA
Organism: Lagopus leucura; assembly: GCF_019238085.1. Taxonomy (NCBI): domain Eukaryota; kingdom Metazoa; phylum Chordata; class Aves; order Galliformes; family Phasianidae; genus Lagopus; species Lagopus leucura. Next base: position 70,933,012 of record NW_024962262.1, read on the forward strand.
GAATTATCATATCTCAATATACTAAATCTGCCAAAATCGATATTCATGAAGTAGAGCTTTTCCCCTGAATGAAAGGATATAATCTCTAAATGGACTCCTGACAGGATATTGAGAAAGGAACTTTGTTTATAACTTTTTGCTTAGAAATTGGAGTATCCTGAATTTCTTGGTGAACAGAAACCCAAATATTTAGTATTACCTATTTGATTTCAGGAAAATCCCTGCCATTTTATGAAACTGGTTTAACAATAATTTGTGCTCAGAGAACTTAGTCATTTGACAGTGTTTACTGATCTACCGTTTCGCAGTGCAACAGAAGGGTCCAGATATACGCCCCAGTGTGAGAAGCCTTTCAACTACAAGTTATCAGGAGTAGTGTGTGATGTGGAGGGAGTCCTGGCTTGATGCATGGCTTGCTTCTCCACATCTGCTGCTAGGAAAGTGGCTACTTTCCTAGATAGGACTCTGTGGGGTACAAAAAGACTTTTGGTTCAGTTCATGGAGTTGTTCTGGTCATGTAGTTTTTTTCTGTAATATAAATAATAAAGAATAACACAGACTTTGCTGTGACTATTCTGAGATCTGTCAAAGTGGGCAAAAGAAAGTCACAGAATCACAGAATCACAGAATGGCCCAGGTTGGAAGAGACCTCAAGGATCATGAATCTTCAAACCCCTGCCACAGGCAGAGCCACCAACCTCCCCATTTAATACTAGACCAGGTTGCCCAGGGCCACATCATACATCATCTTTCAGAATGATATAGATTTTTTTAACATCAAAATAACTCCATCTGAGCTGATATATCTCATTCATATCCAGAATCCGTAATAGTCACAAAGCTTTTGACTGGCCTGTAGATAATGCCAATTGCAAGGAACTTTGTATGATTCTCTGTTCTGAAAGATGCTCCTTATCTTTGCTAAGAGCAGAAAGAACTAATGGGAAGGTCTGTGTCATAACAGTCTGTAAATCACTTTGAATGTTTTCGTGTGGACTCAGTATGTTATGTAGTTCAGTGTCATTCATTTGGTTACCAGTGGGGGCTGGATGTGAGATGTCTTGATGCGGAAGCTTGAGAATCTAGAACATCAAAGCAGTCTAAAAGTGATAACAAGCTTATAACTAGCAATGATGAGAAGTGTTGTGATGAATTGTTTTTCTTGTTCATTGAAAACCAAAGCTCTATAACGAAGGTAGAAATTATCACAATAATTTGCATTTTTTGAGCAAGAACTAAGTAGATCACTTTTTCTAACATCATCACCATTTGTTCAAAGAATGCCTTATTTGTACTTCCAGAAGAGGCGAGGAGAAAAAAAAGCTTTAATCTCAAGTACTGTTTATCATCCTAGTCTTATCTTTATTATCTGTGTATCAGTCTCAACTGATGCATTTCCTAATCTTGCTCCATAGGACAGTTTCTACTTTTTCCCCTTTTCTTTTTGGTAAGGGGAAAAAATGATATCAAAGTTATGAAATTCCATATGAAAAGAAAACGTGTTCCTTCTCTTAGTGAAGTTCATTCTGTTCCCATCTATCTAGTCCATACTGAGAAGGGAAAGATCCAGCTTACTCTGGCTGTATGTCAGATTTCTGCTGCAAAATGCTTACAGTGAACAACGGTATGGTGGTGCAGGACTGACAGCTTGAACCAAAGCCTTTTCTTGGAGCTGCTCTATCACCAGAGAACAGATGTCCTGGTTTCAGCCAAGAGAGTCAGATGCGGGAGGTTATGTTGTTGTTGGGCATTGGTCAGCAGGTGGCAAGTAATTGGCATATATATATATATGTATACATATTTATAGATAGATACAGATATCATTGCAGATTTGTTTGCATTTTCCTCTTTTGTCCTAGTAGATTATTTTCATCTCAACCCACGACTTCTTTCTTGTTTCAAATTCTCCTTCATCCCATTGGTGGAGCAATGAGAGAATGGCTGTGTGGAACTGAGCTGCTGCTGAGTTAAACTCAGGGCATTCTGAGGATGCTCTTATTTGGCAATCCCCTTGAAGCAACATTCTGTTGAGGCTTTTTACTCAATCAACAGTGAGAAAACAAATGCTCCAAATCATGACGTCCCGAGGAAGAAGAAGAAATTTGCTGTATACCTCAGATGTGAATTCTCTTGCCTTTTCAGACCTGAAGCAGGCAGATTTTAAATCTCTACTCAGAGCATAACATTCAGCTTCCTCCAGTCCATAGGAGAAATTATGATCATCTTGGCTAACATATTCTGACACAGTTAATAACTCCAGTGAAGGCAGACCCAAGGTGACTTACTTGCTGTGTATTGTTACACATAATATATTAATCAGAAAAGCTCTGCTTATGGAGCAGCTTGTAGTTCATCATTACACTGGACCCAGAAACCTCAATCTCCTGGAAAATAAAAAGGGGGGAGCGGGAGAGGAGGTAAAGGGGAGAAGAGGGTAGGAGTGACTTTAGGTGAACAATCTTGTTTGAATTTTGATAATGCAGATGCGTTTTGATTTATAGTGACTTCCTATTTCCTCTAGTATGAATGCTGTGGTAGCAGTTGTAGCCAAATCCCAGAGATGGAAAGATGGGAATAATAGTGAGACAAGTGTTGTATGAGTGGCATTGGGTGGTGTGAGGTGGCAGAGAGATCACCTGCAAAACAGGACAAAACCATGGGGAAAACGTAAGTAAGTGCGTGCCCAGGTTTTTCATTTGTTTGTTTTGAACAATTCTAGCAAATGTTGATGTCAGCTGTCTTCTCAGCTCTGTGTTTGCAAGTAAGATCCTTTCTTCCTGGGTCCTTTTTATTGTTCATAAAACAGTTTTTCATGAAATCAGTTTTTTGGGGCCTTTTCCTTTTCACGTAGGAGGAGAGATTTATGTGCATGTATGTGAATTTTTCCTATATATTTCCTTGAAGTATTTTACAATTTTTGATTGTTAAACAGAAACAAGTGTAGAATTAAATGTTTCTGGCTAATTGTTGCCTAAAACAATGTATTCACAAGGTCAGTACTTTCTTCTCTTTCCCGAACCTCAAACTTCTTGCTATTTTTCACCATGTTTCCTCAGCTGCTTGAATGATTGAGTTTGAATTTAATGAAGTTATCACCTCTGAGGAGAAAGATGAAACCTTCTTAAATTAGGTGAGAGCAGATATGTGCAAAATATATATTAATTTTTTCAAACGCTTCAATATAAAATGTATTCACTCTAATAGAAAGTCTCAGATGCTGAGGGCATTTACAAGCTTCAGGGCGCAGTTTTTCAGTCACTGGCCAAACTCGGTTGTCCTTAAAGTGAATGGAACATTTCCCAGAATCCTCTTTGGAAGTGAGATTTATATCACTGCTTAGTCCTAGGTTATCAGCTATACGCTTTTTTATATTGACATTCTTCAAAACACGAATGTCACAGGGTTTGCTTATGGGTCTCTGCAGGATGCTGGTGTACAGATGTAAAGGGGTTCACACTGCCTGTTTTATTATCTAGCTAGGGAGATTCTATCTCCAGATAAGCAAGGCTAGAAGATTTCAAAAGCACTTAAAACATATTAATGTAAAGTTTTTAGGCAACTCATACAGCCTCCTTGCTGCCTTGGCCTCTCAAAAGTGCTTGTTTGTCAGAGCTTTGCAGTTGACCTTTGGGAATCTCGTGAGTATATAAATGGAGCTGTGATGTGCAAGATCTTCTTTCCTTTGTGGCTTTTGAGAATGTTTCAGGATTATCAAAATAACCAAGATGGTAAATGCAATGATTTGGATATTGCTACTGTTAGAGTTGCCTTGGCAATGACAAATAAGCTAATTGAGATACAAAGCATGCTGCTCAAGGAAGTCATTTTCCATTGTTAAAGGTAAAACGCTTATGACCAAGTCGTATAATACATATTTAAGTTGAATAAAATTTCTGGCCTGCTTCTAATATATGTTCTAAAATCTATAAGAGATCACTTCCTAGAACATACAGTAAAATTATTACTATGTAATATTAATGAGATTTCAAATCCCTAAGGACGGTCATTTCATACAATGTAGTGAAATTTCAGGTTTGCTAGCATTGTAAAATTTGATTTAAGGAAATTAAGGACATAAATGAATGCTCTGAATAATAAATATAGAATGCAGGTTCCAAGGATAGAAACAAATTATCCTTTAATAAGGCACACAGTGTCTCATGATAGAACAGTTACCCTTCTGTGCTGGTTTGCTACCAGATTTGCACATACTTTGTAGGTATGTCTCATACTTTGCAATAGCCAGATAGAAAGATTTCTGTTTCATCCAGAGCAACAAACATGAACATTTTATTGTAATGCTGCTATCAAAAAATTTCATAAGTGTATAGTCATAAAATTATTGTGAAAATGTGGCATTTTACTCTCAAATGTTTTTATTTTACTTCTTCTTCCATAATTTACTTACCTTGTTTTAATGATTTCTTGTTGCTTAACAAAGCCTATAATTGCTGGATTTTGCTAAGCACTGTGCTTAGGAAAGCACACTGTTATAAACATACTGTTATTTCAGAAATCAGACCTGCATATAAGTGAATTATTTGGATATTAAATATATGCTTATCAATAACAGCAAAACAAAGACAAAACAAAACAGAAAAATTATCTCGGTTGTAGATTGGTGAGCTCTGATGCAAACTCTTTACAGACTTATTTTTTGTTTTGTTTTCTTGACATTGCCAGATGAGTACTGCTGCCCATTACCTCACATTTTTCACATGCAATCTTTCTTCTCTTGGGTCTGACCCTCCTCTGAATTACTGCAGGTTTACGCCAGTGTGGTTCCATTTACTTAGTTCCTCATGGAGTCATGTGGATTTTAGAAAGCTTAAAGTAAAATCAGCAGAGTGCCTGGGGAATTCTGTAGGAAATGCATCTTTGCCACAGTGAAGAGTTTAGATAACTTCACCTGTGACAGTTTTGGTTTGTGGGATTACTAAATTTCCTAACACCATTCAATGCTCACGCGTCTTGAAGCTTAGAAAAATCTCTTGCAAAGAATGTGATCACAATTAATTATCCAATTATTTGTTCTGACTTTCCTGCCATCTCCTTTGTCATGCTTGGTTGTCATCATGGATTGCCCTTCTAGCACTTTTTATAATCTTTCTCTCTGGTGTGCATAGTTCTGTGTGTTTGTATTAGAGGTATCAAGAAAGAGTTTGCATAACAGGCAACAAAGGAGAGACTGTGTAGTCTTTCTGCCGCTAAGATAATGAGTAATTCTACCTATTTATACTGAGTATAAATAGACAACGCTATCTCTAGGCATTTATCCTTGCCATTATTTGAAGAAGCATTAGAATTTTCTTTTCCAGGAAAACATATTTTTGCTTTTGTTTTGTAAAGATGAACATCTTTCTGGTCCTGTGCCAGAACTTTATTTTGGATGTTGTACTTTTTCCACTAAAAAACTTAGCCACAGAAATCAAAATTGTTAATGAAAGTGCTTTGGACTATTTCTTGTCTGTAAAATTGACAAAATAAGGGACAAATAAAATTCTAAAAAGTTGCAAAGCAGCTGCCAAACAGACTATTGCACTAAACAGTATTGATTTTAACTTGTCCTTGCCATCACCAAATAGATTACTAATCAAGATCGACTCTTCACTTACAGTGGGAACTTCATGAAAATAAGAAAAAATTCAATTATTTTCATGTCTCAGCTACCAAAATTGAGTTTCTCAGATGTCATCAAGATGGAACTATATACTAACAGGTTACTGTGAACTAATTTCCACATTCACTGGGAATTTCAGTGTTCACTGCATAAACAGCAAATCATTTTATCATTTTTTTCCCCTCAATTAAAAAAAATAAAAAGTAAAAAAATTCTGTCTGGTTCAGATGATGTAATTAAAGGATCTCAAGGAACCTCAGTGCAGTATTTTAGTTTGTGCAAACCAGTTTAAAAGTGGACCATGCCCCCCCCTCCCCCCCCCTCAACAACCAACAAAGTAGGCTGTATATGAAGACATAAGTTTAAAAGGAGGAGTAAATGACAGAACAGGTTTCTGGTCAATTAACCTGCCATGGCTCAATAAAAACATATTCAAAATATTAAAACGCATGGAAACTTCTAATGTAAAATGTACTAAAGTGGAAGTAGTTTTTCTTTCGTGAGGACATTTTTATTTAGAAGACTTCTGATTAGAACAAATAGTTACATCACAACTTTAGAGTTGGAGGTTGCAGCTGGGCCAGATTTGAATCCCAAATCTAAGCAGGACAGGAGACAGGGGCAAGACTCAGGTTTTTTTAACTTGCATTTGTTTCTACTGTTTCTTTTATTTCAATAATAAGACTGTTGCAACAGATCACTATTTCTATTATGCACGTGCTGTAAGTAACGTGATGCCAGTACTCATGTACAGTCTTCCTAAGTTTAAGTTTTAATTTTGAAATGCTTCTGCCCTAGAAGTTTTACTGGGGCCTTCCAAGACGACCTTCTGATCAGCCACTTATACTGATGGATAGGTGACCAAAAAGAAAATATCCATGTTATCTCACTTTTACTATGAGGGATTCAGGTTAGATTGAACCAACGCATCTGTAATAACCACACTTTCCTATTCAGCAGGAGAAATTCTATGCAAAAAATAATATTCTATGAAATATTCATGAGATTTTTAACTCTTTCCATAAGAGACTCAAATTTGGGCTTCACTGATTCCTTTGGACACCCTAAAAGGAATGGTGTGCCAATAACTGCAAAGAGTGATTGGAAGATAGCTAACACTGCTGTCACTTGTATAAATAGGTATCTGTTGTTCACTGGTCAGTCTGTGTTACATCCCTCCTTTGTGCCTGAGCAGAGAACCTGTGAATCTAATCTCATAGTCCCTCCTTCTTACATTCAGCTGAAGTTTTTAGTTCAAATTTCAGTAGATTGCCCCTCAGTCAGTCTCCATAGCTGTAGAAATATTGAGTTTGCTTGGACTCCTTGCAGGAACCAAAAGCAAAACGTGGCAGGGCAAACACATTTTGGCTTTTATTCACAGGCTTCTCAGGTACTCCGCTGTCTTAGGAAGGAGATGTAATGTACTTTGTGGGGGTGAAAAGCACCATGTTTGTCAATATTTGCTTGACGGGTAGAATCAACCTTAATCTCCAACTTTAATCCTGTGTTCTACCTCAGATCTGATGAAGAAAGGGCAGCTCATTTTACTAGAGCTGGCTAAGGGTGGCTGCAAGGTTAACTCCAAATATCAACGTGGTTCTACTTCGAATGTCTAGTCTGACAGAGACACGTGCACTGATTATCTACCTACAGGTGAGTCTAAATAGGAACTGTTATGCATATGGTGAGTTTTCTGGGGTTTGAACTGCAGTTTATCTCAGACCTCAGAGGAAACTTTTTGTACAGTTGACATGGAAACACAAATCAGCATATGTCATTTATCGTGAAGCCAGAATACATGGAGCTGCCATAGAACTCAGTTTAAGGGCCTGGTCCATCAGCTGAAGCTGCAAATACTTCTTTTTTTACTGTCAGATTTTTCTGTATTAGTCTCTTGAAGTTGCTCCAGGTGGTGGTCTTGGCCTGTGACCACACATTCCACTTAGCAGCTGTTTGCATGAGACTTTCACTTTTGGATAGAAATAATTAAAAAAGAAATAACACCAAGCATCTTTGGTTTTGGTTTGTACAGTCCAAGAAAATGGCAGTTTCTTAGACTAGCTGTAAAAGCTTTTGCTGCCTACTCTTCTCTGCTGTAGACCTATTGAAGTAAAACTGTGGTTTTATCCCTCTAGACTGAAGATCATCAGGGTTATGTTACCAAGCTGTAATTCCTATATCTTGCCTGTGAACACTTGAAATCTGAAGTCCCAGACCCTTCAAATGTCTATGTATACAAGTAATTTGTACTCATATACATAGATATTTGAGTTAAGCACGCAGATAAAGAACATAAGGAAGGATGAGAAAAGCATTAGAGGAGAAAAGACAGCACAAGTAGCCTGGTTGTTCTGTGTACTGATTTTAATGTTTAAAAAAAATGAATGGGAGTGTGTTAATGCACAATGATATAAAAGCAAAATTTTCCTTTTTCCATTTGCTATAGAATGGCTTTAGTTTGTTCAGCTTTGCCTTCTTTGACATCATGTCTGAAAAAAAAAACAACAAAAAACCCCCAAAACAGCAACAAAACAACCAGCCAGCCATTTTGGAGACTACATGTATGTGTGTAGGTCAATTGTGGATGGCTGCTTTCTTACTGAGTGATTACCAATAAATATTCCTGTCACAAATGATGACTTGAACTTTCTGGAAAGTAATTAATTGCACAAGCAGACAACTAATCCTTGCAGCTGCAAGGCATAACTTCTGTTTTTCTCACTAATATCAGTTTTATACTTAACTTTTGAACATCACCAGCATATTTTTGTTGTCTCAGAATAATATTTTCCATCTGCCCGTATTTCATGTTGACAGTTCCTACAAGCATCTTACTATGTTGTGAGGAAAATGGCAGAGATGATGGGAGAAGGAACTTTGTGGAAGAGAGGAAGTGTAAGGATATGATGGTATTCTTCTTTCCATAACAACACGCAGTTATTTTGCAATTGTTCTGCATAGTGTTCTGAAAAGAAGTATGGCTTTCAGCCATCAGCTTTTGTCTTGGTGTACTTTAGTATGTAGAACTGATGATGTGACATCAGACATGGAAAGAGAAGTTTACCTGGGAACTAATGAAGAAATGCATATCTGTGCCAGCTTCTAAATAATAAAATGTTCCTTTTTTTGATGACTCCCATTAAATATATTCATACTCTGTTCACATCCTTTCCCTGGGGAAAACACAAACAACTTCTTTAAACAGTACTGCCAATACTAGTAATTTATAACATCTTCCTCTTAAACAATACTCCATCTGTACCTTTCAGAGTACATTGTGATTGAAGTATAGATTCTCAATTGGTTGAGTAAAATGTAGGTGGGATACTGGTTTTTGAGATGTGAGTACTGCAGTTTATAGTTTCAGAATGTGGATACACTGAATATTTCAATAATATTATATTAAAATTAATTTTGTAAATTTTGTTTTCCAAAACCCAAGAAGGTAGGAAGGCCTGAGAGATTAGATATTTATCTAATCCTAAAACACTAACATCTATTCCTACACAAATTTAAAGGAGCTATTACTAAAAAGCAAGCAAAAAAATCAATTTGGGTCACTTATTGGCAAATGTTCTGTTTCTGTCAATCACTACTGCTTTGAGAACAATTATTTCTTCACTCCATCCTTACTCAAAGAAACTGTAGTATCTAATCAAATGCTCACTTAAGCCTTAAACTAAATAGCTAGGCAGAGGTATGAGAGCTAGCAGTACTTTCCAGAGACTATCAATATAACTGTTGAGACAAAGGTTAAATTTTTTTAGGGAAAGAAATTAAGAAAAAAATTCACTGGGAAAAATAAAAAAAAGTGTTCTTAAATATTCATCAATAAATCACCTTCTTGGATGACTGTCAATAAATTTGAATGTCGCTACCTATTCAATAAATATGCCCTACAATTTTGTTTTTTTTTTTTTTTCTGCTTGTTTTGTACATCTGATAAATAGTCTAGAAATAGTAGGTAATACACCATTCAAATTGGCAATCTGCATAGCACATATAAGGGGAGAGTAATCAACTGAAATACTTTAAAAATGAGTTAATCTTCATTCAGTTTGTGTATAAAAAAACATCCAGCAAAATAAAAAGCTAATGTTTGGTCTTGTTTCATTATTCTGGGAAAACAAACCTTAAAAAATGGAAAATTTTTAGAAGGAAAATGCTGTCAAATTCAAATGTAGCAGTCACAAGTGAGTGGATGAGCAGCCTGGGCAGAGCATTGCCAGACATCTGCAAGAAACAGTTTGAGAACCCATAGGAGATGCAGCCATGACAAGGTGCTGGAAGCATATGCAGGATCTGCACCAGCAGTTATAAGAACAATCTGTCCTGGATTTTGCCCGACTCTTCATTCCTGAATGCCCCAGTACTTGTAGTCTTACTAAAGTGAGGAACAGTAGTTCAGTTCCAGAAAGGCGAAGGCTGTTTCTTTGACTTAGTAGAGGTGCCATGGGAGAGAAGGGCCAAGTTGCCTTTCATTGTCCCTGAGAGCAGCATGATCTGCTTGCTCAAGAGACTCACATAACAGACAGACACAGGCATTGCCAGAATGGTGAGGAGAGAGGCTGAAATGATTGCATCACCAGGGAGACTGAACTGATAGGTAATTTAGAAACTGTAATTATGGCTCAAGCCTTCTAAATTAATGTTTATATTTGATAGTAAAGGAGTAAGTCATAAAGCACTGTTATTCAGGCAGTAGTTCTGCTTCCTTTAAAGTCACTGGGTAAAAGTCCCTTTAATTTTGGTAGTACTGAACTAAACTGCATGATTCGTTCTCAATTTCCTTTTAATTCTTCAGCACTCCTAATGCATAGCTGTATGCTCCATGTAAGGCTGGCAGCAGTGGGGAATGAACTGATGTTACTGTCTTCTATCAAAATCTCAGAGGATTGAGTGAACTGAAGGGGAAGGTGCCTGCACTTTCATGATTGCTACATTTCAATCTCTGGGTTTCAAAATTGGCATCTCCTTCATCGTGTAGCAAATCCCCGAGGGAGAGCCACAGGCTTCTGTTTCCAGGCCTAGTTTCTGTCCTGCTCTGTGTTATAAATGGACTCCAAAGCAGGCTCTTCTTTTATACGCTGTCCTTTGAATCTTGTGACTCACCTTCATAAAAGCTGTCTTGGTCTTCCAGTGAAATTGCTCCTCAGCTCTCACTTCTGTACTGCTGAGCAGCCGAGAGGAAGGGAAGGACACGCAGCTCTGTAACACCGCTCTACCGTACGCTGTCAAAACCTGCCAACGGTTCCTCACGCAAATGAGCTTCCAGCTGACAATGTATGTTTTTAATTTAGCTCACATGGTTATACATGGGCAGGTGAGAAGGGCCCATTTCCCTTTTTCATTTCTTTTTTTTTTTCCCCAGTGCTGGTAAATGTATTTCATCTTGTAACTCTAGCTTTGGATTAAAAAGCTGTTGCCTTTGGCACTAAAGCTGCGCAGCAGGCTGAAGAAAGTAAAGCTTCCTTTCATTGCCATGTTTGAAACTAGAGGAAGTCATCATATTACTTTAACAAGCAGAAATGAATGAAAATGTTTAATACGATTATGCAAGCATGAGTAGCTGCATAGCTGTGTTCTAACTGCCATGGATTTTGCTCTGTGTGATTCCTCATGCTGGTGGATAGCCTGATTGTTTTCCACTAGCAGCTGAGTTAGTATTTTGTTGTTGTTTGGATATGTGAAGTCTCTGGTGATCTGTTTCTCTCCTTTTTGGATACACAGCTCCTTAAAAACAGGTTCATGCTATAATTTGACATTGTGCTTTGCTGCCAGTGAGCACCTCATACTACACACCTTGCAGCTATATATTGTTAAGCATACGGGAATGAGTAACAGTCTTCTGATTTTGCTTCTGTTGTGGCACTGTGTAGAATAGAAATTAATTCCTGGCTTGTGTCAGAGTTGAGCAAAGCACCCAGAATGTAGTCACTCAACAAAAACCCTGCCACAGAGAGAGAATGGAGTTAGCTTAGGTGCCAGAAGCAATTTTATCTCCTGAGCATGGTGTTCCTCAATTAGTTAGCTCTGAATGTATGACACTACATTGTGCAACAAAACACATTTAATTGCTGTGCGTTTCACCTTGTCACCTGTTTTTATGCTGATTATGATTGGTGAAGAAGGCTGGGATTCATCTCTTCTAATTTTGGATGTTGAATTGGGAGCTGGCTGAGCTTTATTTGCGCTGGAGAGAGAAGGGGCACCTAATGATATCAACCTCATGTCTATCTTAGCCTAGAATGACTTTTTGTCCAGTGTTGCCTGTTTCTCTCCAGGCTAAATGTATGCCTTACAACATTTTTATTTCAGTAAGAGTTTTTGTTTGGAAGAAATTACAGAATATAGAATCAGACAGTAATTATAGTTGAAAGGGACCTCTCAAATTTATCTAGTCCCATCCTACTCAAAACATGGTCAACTACCGCAGGTTGATCAGGGCTATGTCCAGTTTGTTCTGAAATATCTCCAAGGTCGGAGTCCACAGAATCTCTAGGAAACCTATTCCCAGTTTCTGATCACCCCAACAGTAAAAAAATATAATTATGTTTTATAGGAATTTCATGTATTTCAGTCTGTGCCCATTTCTTCTTGCTCCTTCACTGGGCTGTGTTGACTGACTTGTTTTTTTTTAATACTCCTCCTACCAGGTGTTTGATATGATGTTCCATCTTCTTCAGGATTACAGTCCCAGCTCTCTCAGCCTTTCCCCATATGTCAGATTCTCCAGTCCATTAATCATCTTTTTAGTCCTTTGCTGGATTTGTTCCAATGTGTCCCTGTCTGGATTCCAGCCCAGAACTGGTACCAGTGCTCTGAATATGTCTCAAACAGGCAGATGGCAAGGATCACTTCCCTTGACCTGTTAGCAATGTTCTTCCTGTAGCCCAGAACTCTTTTGAATTTTGTCATGTGACTGATCTCTGTGAATTTTTCTTTTTAATCTTATGCCATTTTTGTACAAAGAACCAGTTTCATTGACAGCAAGAAGACAACCTAAAACTTGATTAGTCCTAGTAGTACTTTTTCTCGTGCTTCTCCTCTGACTCAGACAGACCTAACTTCATGCAGACTCAAGGCTTGCCAGATGTGAATCAGATCATGTCCTTGTTAGTGCAGTAATTAATCCATGGTGATAAGACCTCTCTCTCAGTGCTTCATTAATGTGGCTTTATGACTTTTGGACAGGAGCTGACTCATAGCTGGCCAACTCAGAGGACGGGTAGAATTAGCACAGAGCAGTCTGCATTGGGCCATGTAGATAAGCCTCTCTCTTTAGGTTAATAAATTAAGGAAAAGATCATGATATCGAGCCATTGATTATAATTGACACTTGTAGGTGCTAGTAGAGCTCGGACAGCAAATATAAGCAGTGTGTTCATGCTAAAATCTCATTGTCTGAGATTGGACAGTAATTTTGTTAATTAATATTTTTAATTTTAGTTTAATCTTTGGAGTATGAATGTATGTAATTTAGTGTTCTTATTTTATCAACTAGTAGTGACTCTCTGAATGAGAAATAAGTATGCTGTGATTTACCCTTACAAGTTTCCCTAATGCTCCACCTTGCTTTTACTCCTTTAATTTTAATAACTCAGAGGGATGGTTACTAAACTGCAGTGTGGAAGAGCTGGGATTTTTCTCCTGCCTTCACCCTTTGCAGAGTGAAGTAAAAATAACCCATAGAAGATATAAAGTAGTAAAGAATTGTCCACATATGCTTAGACTGGTGTTATTCAGCTTACTATACATATGTAATGCACTGGAGTCAATGTAAAGGTCTCACGAAAAAGTCTATATTCTAGTAATTATTCTTCCAACATCTACTGAGATCTGAAATTGCCATTAAAAAAAAATGTAGAAAAGGGTATAGGTTTCTATCTGTCAATTGCCCTTTTGTTGTGAGAGAGGAGCTAGTAGTATCATTTTTTCCAAAGCTCATTCCCGTTTTCTATTACCATTACCAGAATAATTGAAGTCACATTTGTATAGCTAGATTCTTTCAGTCTTAGAATAATTTATTGTATCATTTGAGCCTTAACTAAGAATCAGGTACGTGTTATACTGTGCTAATTAGAGAAAACTATGAGAAAGATATTCCCTGTGCAGGGAGCACACAACAGAGTTACAGGGGCCAGTAGGCAGAAGAAACAAAGTGGGTTAGTGTGTTTGGAAGGGCAAGAGAATGCTCGGAAAAAGAATCCAGTAAAAGTTAGTGATTATCTCTTTCCTAACGAATAAAATATCATAGTGACATCATCAGGGTATTGTGGCAGACAGAAGGCCCAAGAACAGAGGATGGTTTTCATAAATCTTGCAGGATATTTGTCTTTCTATAGAAAAGAGAACATGTAAATAAACATACAAGCATATGGCACAAAAATGGATATATAGATATGTATGGAGAAGACTTGGAGAGCACAAAACCAAGATGTTGATGGTTTGCTGACTGAAAGTGAGAAGATGGCCTCATATTCAGGCTTTGTGCTGGAAACAGAAAGGAACATTTTTCTTGTGCTAGAGACAAATGAATGGATGTTTCAGTGAACTGTCTTCGGTGGAGAATCACATTGAAATGTTCATTTTAAAGGCTCTTTTCTGTTGTAAATCTTAGCATCTCTTCCTACCTTCAGTGTGAGTAATCATTTCTCATAGTAAAATGCCAATAAGAGGTAATTTGTTTTATTTCCCTAATATTTTGGATGGTAAGCCTCATCTTTGTTAGAAGTGGTTTTGAGTTCATGTGTTCAGAATATTTTAGCCTTTAGATTCAGAACAGCCTGATTCTTTATTCACAGAATGTATGTCTTGCCAGACTAGAAGTTGCTTCTAATCATGAAGGATGAGGGTTTCTGATTTAGAGGATTCACTTGGATCTGTGATTTTTATTGCCAAGTACACACTGGCTGATGTAAGAGTAGTCGCATGTAAGTTTAGCAGTTATGTACACCACACTTTTACTTCCTTATTGTAGATGACTTCTTGTTTTACAAAGGTACAATGCATTTTGAGATCAACCAGTTATTTTGTTAATCAGTAGTTTCTAATAAAACAAACAAACAAACAAACAAAAAAACGGTGTAGCTCTTAGTTTAGATGCAATAATAAATCAAGCATAAAACAGGCTTTCCATGAGTCAGTCTTCAGTTATTGGAACCTCAGTGGGAAAAGATGCTTAAGAGACAGCACAGAAGTTCTTAATATACAACAGTGTTTCACAGATGAGTTCTCAGAAACGGGAACTCATGAAGCTCTATCATCAGATATCATTCACAATCTTGATATTTCTCTGTTTTTTCCCAATGAGGCATAAATTAAGATTTTATCACTGAAATACTGTTAGATGAAGCTCTATATCATTGCCTTGCAGAAATGAAATAAATCTCGGCCATTTAGAGAAAAAAATCACGTTCATAAATTATATCAGTTTATCCATATATAACAATACAAGATCTAATTTGAACCGTTTAGCACCAGGTTGCAAATCTTTAGCAGCCTGTAAGTCAGTTTTATTTTTTGCCGCAACGTAAATTACAGTGCTTTGATTTGTTTGGGCTCACATAAGCTGATAGTGAATAAAATCTACCTATTTTCACAATATAATTTTTAGATGTTTATTTTTGAAGGAAACTGAGTGTTCAATACTTCTCGGTGTCAAGAACCTGTGCTAATTCACTGGCAACATCCCACAGTGGTGTTTTACTCTGAAATTCTTTGAAAAGGGAACTGTGGCCCCAGAAGCTCAGCTTTTGCAGCATGCTTAGGCGAAACAGACACTTTTCCCTCCCCTTTATTTACCATACCTTTGCACCTTTTAGCAGAAGCCCAATTAAGTCAAAGGATTTGTACTCGAGGACACGGAATAAGACGGGACAGAACTCATTGTAGTCTTGTGTCAGATTTTACAAGATGAAGAGAAAATGTTTCCTTTTTGCCTCACATCACAATTTGGAAAGTGTTCTTGGGGAAATTTTACCGTTTGTTAGCAGGAGCGTATTTTAAATTATTGGTAGGACACTGAGGATGTGCTTGCTTTCTGATATCTCTACATAAAAAAAGAAAGAAAGCAAAAAAGAAAAAAGAAGTGAGGGCAAAGAGATGCTGACAGGAAAACATAGGAATGTAACGGAGTGTAAGCCTTCTCATACTGTGGATGGACCTTAGCTTCACCTGGTCTGTTAGCCTGAAAAATGTGCAAGACCTGTATAGGGTTCAGTATGTCATCCTGACTTCTAATAATGAAGAATTTTGTTCAGACTTTGGAATTAATCACTTCAGAAAATCATGAAGACAATTCTAAAACTCATGTTCTAGAGCTTAAGACTATCTTCAGTTATCAGAATGTGAGGTTTAAGATTCCTGAAATACGTATAAATGTTGAACTGAATAGTGAATCTTGATCTTAGCCCTATTGATTACTAGTGGCAATGAGATTCACTGTTTAGTGAGTAGTTATGTGATGAAAAATTTCCTCTTAGTACTTTTAATCATAGTCACAGACTTAGCTGCATAATTTGGTCTTTTCAGGTATGCCAGGCCTACCTCCTTTTACTTTAATAGCTGTACAATCTAAAAAACTATACTTTTTAATAAAATATAAGGGTACTTTCACACATTCAAGTTTTTCTACACAGCCGCTTTCTCATCAAAAAAAGGAGAATGTGGAAAAAGGGAAATTTAAGAGCAAGAAGTTTTATTTTAAAGAACAGAACTGAGAGATGTAATTATGTGTTGGCAAATGTTTCCACCTTTGAAGCAATATCAGTGGAAGCCCGAGGCAGACAAAGTTTAAGAACATTAAAACCACAAACTTTCTTTTTAATAATACATGAAGTTGCCTTAATAAATCCTAATGGAAACTGTAGCAACAGTAACTAATGACTGGTTTTAGTTAATGACCCATTAACGTCTTAGCAAAGCAGCCACTAACTGTGATATTTGGAGAGAATCAGTTTCAAAGGGACGATTAATATTAAAATGTGATGATGATTTATTAACCAATACATTTTCAAGGTATTACTTTCTACCTAGAGCAGTGGCAGTGTTGGTAAAGCAGTAATTTTCTGAGAGCTAATAATCTGTTTTGCTCCAATCAGGCAACAGCAGAAAGAAATCACTGTTCCTCCTCAGGGATGTTATTGCTGAGGTAAGTTTCAGTCTTGGATGGATGGTGCTTTAAAACAACGTTGCCACTGTGGGTCTTAACAGGATGCCTAGAAATCTGAGTCATGTACAGGCAGCAGAAAGGAAGACCTACTTTTCTCTTAATTAGGCTGGGGAAAGGACCTTCCATTAGTTCTTCACCGAGGAGGCCGGCATAACAAATGGCATAAATAAAAGTAGGCAGGAAACTACATCAGTTGGGATGTCTAAAACCACTAGTTTTATGTACTTACTTACTAAATATTCTTTTGTGCATGTGTCACAGGCCAAAACTCCCAGTTCTATAATTTTTACCTGTGCTCCTGAACAAAAGAAAACTACTTTCAGTTTGCATCTTTGTGGCCTGTTGTTGGGGTCAGTGTTGTTTCAGCACAACTAAAACCTGTAACATGCTGTTAATTATCTTTCTATGCATACTTCAAGTTCATGCCATGTTTATATCTACTTGTTGCTTCGCTTCCCCCTGGCAGAGGCAAATAAATCTATCCTGTGCTTAGGGGCGTTAGCTAGCCAAATCTATCAGTACTTCTTGAGGAATGGGTTCTATCTACATCTGGGGTGAGCCTTCATGAAATTGCTGTGTTTCGCACTTAAAATGTTATGTTATTCTACAAAATTTCAGAGTCAGTGATTGAGGTCTTCATCTTCATTGCATCTCAGAACTGAATGTTACAAATCCTTAGGGAAACCTTTTCTTGAGTTGATACACAAGTGAAAGACAAATATATTCTTGGCACTTTCACTAGCAAGCTTTGCCTGCCTGAGCAGTCATCTGATTTCTGCAGGCGTCCTTCCTTCATTCCTTCCTTTAGAGTGTCAGCTTGAGCCATGTCCCAGATCCCTGTGGCCTTTCTATCAGGAGATAGAACACTTTGCAAAAACTGAAACATTTTTCTCCCCCAGCTCTGTAAATGGAGTCAGAGAAAGCTGGAGACAGGAATGTGTGCTGGAGGGCTACTACTAAGGCTTCAGATCCACACATCTCTCTTAAGAGTTCTCATGTTGTAGTTAGACCCCTTTCCTTTGTTAATAAGCAGCACTGTGGTAGGTTTCAGTGCTCAAACATGTTTCTGAAGGGTACACAGTGGGTGAAATTACAATATCAGTTACACCACTGGAACCAAATAAGAAGCAAGGTCCTTCACATCTATCATGGGGTGCCAGAAGATAAGGGCATGCCAACAGGTACTTGCTTGCCTGGACATGCTTAGGCACAATAAAAAATTACAGAATGGTCAGGCAATAGCCATTATAAGCCAGCTAGCACTCAGTCTGGTGTTCTGCCAGAAATGTTTTGGCCACTCAACTAAAGAGAGTATTCATCTGAGGTTGATTGGAGGTATTGTTTTCCTTTGCGGTTTGTGTGTGTATATATGTGCATTTGTATTTTTGAATACTTTGAATGTTTGCTAATCAGCTTGAGATGCCTGTCTGCTGAGCACTTTACTTCTGAAGCCACCTGAGCATGGAAAAGTGAGCCAGCTCATCTATAAGTTGCTACCAGGGCAGCCAGAGAAGATAGAGCTGAAACAGCAACAATTTGTCTGTGCAGATGTGCTCTCTTGAGTAATCCAAAATACTTTCCACTTCTCTGCAAAACTTTGTACACTAACAGCACTACTGTGTAAAGATAATGATGACAAAGGCAGTCTCATTTATGAATCAATTATTCATCATCAATTTATTACTGAGCTATTGTTAAGTGATGTTTTCACACGTTGATTTTTTTTTCTTTCAGTTTGAATCCAGATGACACGAAACCATGGACCCCAAGGAAGGGCTTCCCAAAAGCAGCACTGTCTTGAGTTTTGTTTCTTTGAAGAGAAAGCAGATTTATGTGGGGTTATTGCCATGTCAAACAACATTAGTTCAGTCATGCTGTTTCTTTATTTGTACCGCCGACTGTTCCCAGTTGTCGAGAATCACTGTAAAACACTGTGGATCTGCACTCAGTTGATATGGATAGTGTTTTGTTTTAGGAGAATGAGGCCTGTCTTTTTTTTTTTTTGTCTTTTTTTTTTTTTTTTTTCTGTAGGAAATATTTGTTTAAACCTCTGCTCAAGACGCTGTCTTCTGTCCAAAGAGTCTTGCCCTATTTCTTGAGTCTTTTCCTCTTTTCCAGTAATGAACAGTGGTAAGACACAGCTCTAATAACCCAAGGAGACCTCTGAGATGACAAAGGAAAATGGAGCCAGGGCATGCTTAGATAGTCAAATCCACACTTCAATTTATAGCAGTAATAGAACCTCAGCAGCTGTTCCTTGTGACAAAACAGCTAACGCTGCTGGGGTTGAGATAACCTTTGCATGTCAGTGATGCCACGGCTCAAAACACTGGCTATTCTGGTTTCAGGCTGGAGTAAAGCCTCAAACAGCTATGTATATCAGCAAAGATCAGCAGGTACAGCTGACAGTGGAGAATTTTTGTTTGGCTTTGGGGCTTTCTTTAGACCTCTTGGCCTGGTTAGGTATAGCTGATGTGGCCTTTTCTATTATTATTATTTTTTACTTAAGAAGTGCTAGCAAAAATCACTCTGCTGTTTTTTGGTATCACAGGGAACGATACGGCATAGTTGCTTACCTGCCCTGAGGCTCTGCTTGATGAGAATTCACAAGTCCGAAGCAATCCCTCCACTCTTCTTGTATGTTTAATGTGTATCTAAGGCAGCTAAGGAGCTGAGTTGCTTTTTTTCCCTCTTTCTGTCTTGGATTTTTTTTCTTTTTTCTTTCTTTCTTTCTTTTTTTTTTTTTTTAAAGGGCAAGTAGTGCTACCGTAAGCTTACTTACAACACCTAGCTTAGATGTTCATCTAATCCAGCTCCAATGCTTCGAATGAACAATTTGGTTGGAACCTAAGTGACGCTGGGGCTTGGATAAATGCCATCTTGCTGATCCTCTGTCTGATGAATACTGAAGAAAACAACTGGAAGACTTGGCAGAAATTACATCAGCATCCCTGATTGAGAGTGTGCACCTGCCACTTGCTGTTCAGGTCTATAACTCAGGTCTTTCTAAAATTCCACCTGCTCCTTTTGCATGGTTAGCTGTTCACAAGAGTGTGTTTTACTGTCTGTGCAGATATTTTTTTCTCTGAATATGGGACAAAAGGGCTCAACGTGAAAACTCTTTGGAGCTTCAGCTGGCATGAGCATGAGGAGAGCCTGGCATGACTTGCCACGTGCTCACATTTAACTAGACCCAGATGCTATGGAAAGAGGGGGGAAGATGATAGCCTTGCACATGAGCATGGATGCTGAAAATATTCTCATCTGGGGATGGGAAGGGCCTTGTTAGTTTACCGAAATAGCTTCTGTTCCAGCTGAAGCTGGAACAAGATATATAAGATCCAGATATTCCTATCCTTCTGAAGAGGATCTGAATCTAGGAGCTATGGCAGAAGTGAGAAAGGATCCTGGGGAATACCTGTAAGCAGACAACTACAAGGTATTTTAATGCACACAGACACTGGGAAGGAGTTAGCTTGGAATGGACTGTCTGTCCTTATCTAGTATCTTCTTTCATTCCCTCTTCTCTATTCCCCACATTTCCTTCTTTTAACATATGTAGATTCACAATCATGAATACTTAAAATAACAGTATTACATGCTGTTCATTCTGACTGAAGAGAAGGCTGAGGTAATTTTAGGTAATTACAGAGGGCAAAACTGATCCCCAGTTGCCTTTGGTTAGGTATTAAAATAACTTTCACATGAAGATAAGATCTTTCATAAGATCCTTCATAATGTTATCTCTTAGAACTATCTCCTTAACAATATATATAGAATCAGAGAGGTATATATAGTTATACTTGCATTTGTAATGACTTAGATACTTTCAGGAAAAGTGCTAGGAAAATGGTAGAAGAACTGGAAAGCAAACTCAGGAGTATGATTTCACTAATTAAAATTGAAAATTATGTTTAAAAAAAATCTCAGGGAATGGAAGAGTCTCTATTGTCTAACTCAACAAACAAACAAACTCAAAAGAACTCCAAAACGCATCAGCAGAATGCTAATGTGGGACTAAAGTGTGGGACTACACATGATTATGTTCATTCCTGGCTTTTTTTTTGTTCCAGAGCATACATGAAAATGCTCAAGTATTAAGGATGCTAGTAATGTGAAAGCCCTGACTCGTTCCTGGTCTAAAGTGATCTGGTGCACTCATGCTAACAGAAGTATCAGAACAGTATGGAGGAACTGTTCTTCCTCATGATAGTATGTCGCCACGTACCCTAGTGCTTAGAGCACTAGCTTAATGGGAGATCCACATTCTCTGCTTGCCTTTGAGAAAGACTCCAACTCTTGCCTCAGAGGAAGATAAGGTTACAATAGCACTACATGAATCTTTTAAGTAGCCCTTGTCCTTGCTGTGTGAAGAGAGTATGGAAAAGTACTACTTTGAGAAAAAAAATAATAGCGACGTTTCAGTCAGCATAGGCAAGTGAAGAAGATAGAGTAGCAAGGGTCAAGGTTTTGTTTAATCTTTGTTAGAGAAGGATTTGAAGCCAAGTCTCTCACAACTGTTGGGTGTTGAACAGATGCAGAAGCCAATTGTGTCCACTTTGCATCTCCTGAGAGAGAACAGAATCAGGAATTTGACTATCTGATATTTTGTCCTCTGATGGTTTGCCAAGCCATTTTGATAGTGCCAAGTCAAGAATAGAATATTTGTCTCACTATGGATCATTATTTCATCTTCAGGAAAGCATATGTAAAATTGCAAGGAAATATTTCTGGATAAAGGATTCCTGCTATCCATCCTATAAAAAGAAAATAGTACTGATCTGTACAAACCTTGCTGTTATTTTTGTATATTTAATTTATGTAAAAGGCAAGAGGAAACCAAGTCCATGTTTAGAATCTTACAAATAATTAATTCAGTGTTTCTACAATTAGCCTTAATTTGAACTTTTAGTTTTTTTTTCCTTTTCCCTTTCTTCTAATTCAAGCATCCATTTTGTAAGTAATATCAAGAATTAACTTTGTTGGCTAGTAATTCATTGTCACAAGTGGTCTTGTCTCATAGAATTCCACTTAATTTATTGCCAATGAACATAAACTTTTAGCAACTGATTTAGGCATTAAGCAACAAAGAAGACAATCAGTTATACAAACACCTAGGGAAACACCCTTGTTCCCCTTCACAAAGTTCATCTTTACTTCAGACAAGTATCTTCCCTCTTCCTCGACGTTGCTCTTCTTGTTTTGCTTGACATTACACTCAATCCCTTCACTGATGTGATAGCACAGGAGGCCAGGCTTAGCGTGAAATGATGTTTTTGTTTTGTTTTGTTTTGTTTTACTTTCTTTTGTGATAGTTCTGGTTTCCTACTCTTTTCTTTCATTGCTGCTTCCTTCTTACTCATTGCCAATGCTGTGTCATGGATTTATCCATAGGCTGCATTCTCTCTAAGAGTTCTCTTTT
Source organism: Lagopus leucura (assembly GCF_019238085.1). Classification (NCBI taxonomy): domain Eukaryota; kingdom Metazoa; phylum Chordata; class Aves; order Galliformes; family Phasianidae; genus Lagopus; species Lagopus leucura. The sequence goes on from NW_024962262.1 coordinate 70,955,227, forward strand.
CCTGGTGTGACTTGCCCACCAACCTTCAAATACAGGCCTCCTCATGTGCCTCCCTTTGTGCATCGTCCTTCAGTGTATTTTGTGTGTGTGCTGTCCCCTAGCAGCTACTACCCCTTCTTAAACCTGAACAGCAGGACCAAATGCTCTACTCTGCACTGTGAGGCCTCACTTCCAGCACAAGATGTGGTCTGGTCACCACAATATAAGAAGGCCATAAAAGCTGTCAGAGAGCGTCCAAAGGAGGACTGCAAAGATGGGGAAGGCTCTGAGGGCAAGGTGTGCGAGGAGCAGCTGAGGCGCCTCGCTGTGCTCAGCGCAGAGCAGAGGAGCTGAGGGGAGGCCTGATGGCGGCTGCAGCTCCTCACAGGGAGCGGAGGGGCAGCGCTGAGCTCTGCTCTGTGTGACAGCGACAGGGCCCGAGGGAACGGCATGGAGCTGCGTCAGGGGAGGGCAGCTGGGGGTCAGGGAAAGGGGCTGCACCACAGGGCGGTGGGCGTGGAATGGGCTGCCAGAGTTCAGGAGCCTTCAGGATCCGAGTCTGGAATCTGTGATCTAGATCTAAAGCCAAACAAGAGACATTACTTGTCTAGAAGAAAATATGACATTCTGTAGAGCTCCAAACACACTCTGTCTTGTATAAGTGGGAAATGAAGCTGAAAGATTTATGACTCGGCAAGGATACTGCAGGTAAAGAAGGTCAATATTTGGGATCCTTCTTTTGAAAATACGATTTTATATGACTGAACAAACATCCTTAAAAACAAACACCTGTGCTACAAACAATCCAGTGTAATACATTTATGCAGTGATCCCCACAGAGTTCCACCTATAACACCTTGATCACCATTAAGTACTCATTACCTGTGCATGTACAGTTGGCACCACTGATACCTTTATCTATTACAGCAAAACGGGTTGCACTTTTTTTTTTTTTTGGTCAAATGAGAGAGCTGCCTTAAGACTGCAGAGGGCAGGGAGCGAGCAGGGCTGGCTTTGCCACTG